>NC_134477.1:40972441-41127441 GCF_964194025.1 Convolutriloba macropyga | reverse complement strand
AGCATCGTGGTTTCAATGCTCATGGGCTTTGGATTTCCCAAGTACTTAATTGAAACCAGTCATTGTATATATTGTTTTAAAGCCCGTTTTGAGCTCAATCTAATGAGCTATGTTTCGTTTTGATTGGTTCAGTATTTAATAAGTTATTTACAATTTTCAACCCCAAACCTCCGAAAATGACCACATGCTCACTGCTTGATCCTGAATTTTTCTTTGATCAGATTGTTTGTGTTGATAAACGGTTAACATGAGTCACAATATCATTGAACCAAACTTTTATGACAATTGTGAAAGGTTGTATTAAAACCGTTGTAAGGTACGTTTAGGCAAATTCTTCAATAAGTCACAAAAAATTTAATTGATCGAAAAAAAACAGGATCTGAATGATTTGCGATTTTTCTTTTTTTTCTTTCAATTGGGAACTAAAATTAGTGACTAATAGTGCATGCAAGCCGGTCATCTGTGAAAGTGTTAGTTTGAGTCCTGAAAATTTTTTGTGGGAAAGTTATTCAAGATTGAATGCTGAAAATCTTATCTTTTCTTAAATTTGAATGACTGAGTTGTGTTCTAAGCAACCAAACTGCTTTTTAGGCGCTATTTTGTGCCTTTCAAATACCATTCAAAACTCTGAAGGTAAATTTTCAATTGTTGTTGTTAATTCAACAGTTTTTCTTTCACGACTTACGTCAAATTTCACTGGATGTCGTTTTATGTCAAAACACACAAAACATCATTACCCTAATGGCGAAGTGGGAAACAACTTCCAACTTTTTTCCCACCTCTCCATTAGGATTTGCCGTAAAAAATTCTCAGATGCGGCAAGTAAGAATTTTTGCAGCAGATATTCAAGCAAAATCTGCGCGTGCGGAGGAAAGAACTTGTTTTTGTCACATTGAGGAAGGAACTTAATTTTTTTATACTTTCTCCATTTTTTCATTCAATTTATGACCAAAACAAGTGGATATTAGCATATTCTGTTGTTTAAAGACGTGGTTTTCTGGAATGGCTAGTCACAGTCCTGGAAATTTTCTTTAGAACTGTTATTCAACGATGAATGCGGAAGAACAAGTCTTTTCTCAAATTTTATGCCTGAGTAGTCTTTTGTTTAATTGAACCAATTTTCGGCTTGTATTTTGTGTTTTCTAGACACTATTTAAGTTTTTGAAGCTAATTGTATCAAATAATTGGGTTAATTCAACATTTTTTCTTTTTTCACGATTTCATCAAATTTCTGTGGATGTTCTTTCATGTCAAAATACACAAAACATCATAGCCTTCATGGTGAAGTGGGAAATTTTTTCCCATCTCACCATGAAGGTTTTCCATGACCTAGGACGTCAAAGTCGACCAGAATTATACCCACAAACACGCCGGGAACGCTGTTTCACGTTGTTTTACGTCGGTTCCGGAGATTTTGTCTTCACTGACAGCCCAAAAAATGGGGTATAGAATAGAATAATATCTTCTAAAATACTGAACCAAATTAAACGGGAGTAGTCGCATTTTGTTGGCATTAAACCCTTCTTGATTGCAGTTTTTAGTTGGTGTCTCAAATCGGCCTAATCAAATAGTTATTATTGATTAAAATTGAAAAAAGACAAATTTTTGGGCTATCTTGAGTGACCCAAATTTCGGTAGAACAAAACACGAGTTTTACCAAAAAAATGTTAGTGTTTTACAATCCCCAGATAGTGGGGATTATCCCATATATGTTTTTTATATGGTGTTTTTTGTAATTCAGACGTTGAACTTGGGCTCTGAACAGCGGTCACCTCGCTTTTTTGGTTATTTGGTACGGTACCTTATAATTACTATAGCTCCTTGAAAAATGTACCGATTCGGCTCATTTTTTATTATGACGCGTATCTCAAGCTGTGCTACAAACAGCACTAAGGGGTTTTTTTGTTCAGTCGTTTTAGAGAAATTGGCCAGTAAACTTGCCCTCGATTTTAAACCCAGAAGCGGTTGACACCAGCGGTTGACACCAGCGGTTGACACCAGCGGAGGGCACTTTGAAGCTTTGAACTGTGTTACAACAATTAGTGCTTTGAATAGCCCGTGTAACGTAGATTCCGAACGTAGATGTATACTTTATATAGCGTTTTCTCAGGTTTAGATGTTAAATTTTAGCTCTGAAGGTGGTGTATCTCTCAGCTAAGGTCATTTGGGACGGTACTTATTTTTTGCTATAACCCCTCGAAGAGTGCACCGATTGGGCTCATTTTTATTATGATGCGTATCTCAAGCACTGCTTCAAACTGTATCAATGGCGTTTTTTTTGTTCAGCCGTTTTCGAGAAATTGGCCAGGGAGCTTGCCCCAATTTGACCTCCTGAGTAGAGAAATACCATATTGACAGACAGCAAAGACAGCATTTTTCTTCTTTCAGATAGTTGCTTGATTATAAATTTTTTATAAACTTTCTTGGGAACTTCTGGAACGTGTCTGGATTGCTTAAAGTAAGTTTCTTGTTGAAGTAGAGAGTTTAAATTAGAGATCGAACACATGAGTCCTTGAAAAAATGGTCATAGTAAGTGAATGCTCATCGGCTTTGATTTCCTAAGTACTTGAGGGAAACTAGTCATGGTATATATAGTTCTAAAGCTCGTTTCAAGCGCAATCTAATGAGCTATGTCTCGTTTTGAGTGGTACAGTATTTCAGAAGTTATTAACAATTTTCTACCACAAACCTCCGAAAAAGACCACATGCTCACTGCTCGATATTTAATTTTTCTTTAATCAGAGTGTTTATGTTAATAACCGGTGAATATGAGTTGAGATATCATCGCACTAAACTTTTAAGACTATGACGTATGTATGTACGTATGTACGTATGTATGTACGTATGTATTTATGTACGTATATATGTATGTATGTGTGTATGTATGTATGTGTGTATGTATGTATGTATGTATGTATGTCTGTATGTCTGTATGTATGTATGTATGTATGTATGTATGTATGTATGTATGTATGTATGTATGTATGTATGTATGTATGTATGTATGTATGTATGTATGTATGTATGTATGTATGTATGTATGTATATAAGTATGTATGTATGTATGTATTTATGTATGTAAAAACAATAAAACTTCAGCGCATTTCTTACAAAGTTTAACCACTAATTTAGCACATCCGTAGAATAATTTTAACGCTTCACGAAAATCAAATTGATTATGTTAGTAACCTTCGTGAAACAATAACCAAACGAGTGTTTGGTACCAATTGAAAAAAAAGCATCGTGGTTCAATGCTCATGGGCTTTGACTTCCTAAGTACTTAGTTGAAACCAGTCAATGTATATATAGTTTTAAAGCCCGTTTTGAGCACAATCTAATGAGCTAGGTTTCGTTTTGATTGGTTCAGTATTTAATAAGTTATTAACAATTTTCAACCCCAAACCTCCGAAATTGACCACATGCTCAGTGCTTGATCCTGAATTTTTCTTTGATCAGATTGTTTGTGTTGAAAAATGGTTAACATGAGTCACAATATCATTGAACCAAACTTTTATGACAGCTGTGAAAGTTTGTATTAAAAGTTGTAAGGTACGTTTAGGCAAATTTTTCAATAAGTCACAAAAAATTTAATTGATCGAAAAAAAACAGGATCTGAATGATTTGCGATTTTTCTTTTTTTTCTTTCAATTGGGAACTAAAATTAGTGACAAATAGCGCATGCAAGCCGGTCATCTGTGAAACTGTTAGTTTGAGTCCTGAAAATTTTTTGTGGGAAAGTTATTCAAGATTGAATGCTGAAAATCTTATCTTTTCTTAATTTTGAATGACTGAGTTGTGTTCTAAGCAACTAAACTGCTTTTTAGTACCTTTTGTACCTTTCAAATACCATTCAAAACCATGAAGCTAAATTTTCAATTGTTGTTGTTAATTCAACATTTTTTCTTTCACGATTTACGTCAAACTTCACTGGATGTCGTTTTATGTCAAAACACACACAACATCATTACCCTAATGGCGAAGTGGGAAACAACTTCCAAGTTTTTTCCCACCTCTCCATTACGATTTTCCGTAAAAAATTCTCAGATGCGGCAAGTAAGAATTTTTTTGCAGCAGATATTCAAGCAAAATCTGCATTTGCGGAGGAAAGTACTTATTCTGTTGTTTTATGACGTGCTTTTCTAGAATGGCTAGTCACAGTCCTGGAAATAATCTTTAGAACTGTTATTCAATTGTGAGTGCGGAAAAACAAGTCTTTTCTCAAATTTTATGCCTGAGTTGTCTTTTGCGCAATTGAACAAGTTTTCGGCGTGTGTTTTGTGTTTTCCAGACACTATTTAAGTTGTTGAAGCTAATTGTATCAAACAATTAGGTTAATTCAACATTTTTTCTTTTTTCACGATTTCATCAAATTTCTGTGGATGTTGTTTTATGTCAAAATACACAAAACATCATAGCCTTCCTGGTGAATTGGGAAATTTTTCCCACCTCACCATGAAGGTTTTCCGAGACCTAGGACGTCAAAGTCGACCACAATTATGCCCACAAACACACCGGGAACACTGTTTCACGTTGTTTTACGTCGGTTCCGGAGATTTTGGGCTTCACTGATAGCCCAAAAAATTGGGTATAGAATAGTATTTTGTTAATATCTTCTAAAATACTGAACCAAATTAAACGGGAGTAGCCGCATTTTGTTGGCATTAAATCCTTCTTGATTGCAGTTGGTTTCTCAAATCGGCCTAATCAAATAGTTATTATTGATTAAAGTTGAAAAAAATTCAAATTTTCGGGCTATCTTGAGTGACCCAAATTTCGTTACAACAAAACACGAGTTTTACCAAAAACACAGTGTTTTACAATCCCCAGATAGTGGGGATTATCCCCATATATATATATATATATATATATATATATATATATATATATATATATTATATTGTGTTTTATGTAGTTCAGACGTTGAACTTTGGCTCTGAACAGCGGTCACCTCGCTTTTTTGGTTATTTGGTACGGTACCTTATAATTACTATAACTCCTTGAAAAATGTACCGATTCGGCTCATTTTTTAATATGACGCGTATCTCAAGCTGTGCTACAAACTGTACTAAGGGTTTTTTTTTGTTCAGTCGTTTTAGAGAAATTGGCCAGTAAATTTGCCCTCAATTTTAGCCCCAGAAGCGGTTGACACCAGAGGTTGACACCAGCGGTGGGCACTTTGAAGCTTTGAACTGTGTAAAAATTAGTGTTTTGAATAGCCCGTGTAACGTAGATTCCGAATATGTATACTTTGATTGGTACAGTATTTCAGAAGTTATTAACGATTATCAACCACAAACCTCCGAAAATGACCACATGCTCACTGCTCGATCTTAAATTTTTCTTTAATCAGAGTGTTTATGTTAATAACCGGTTAATATGAGTTGTGATATCATCGCACCAAACTTTTAAGACTATGGCGAATGCTTTTGATGCACCCTTCGGGAAACTATAACCGAACGAGCGTTTGGTACCAATTGAAAAAAGAGCATAGTTGCTGAATGCTCATTGGCTTTGATTTCCTTAGTACTTAAAGGAAAATAGTCCTGGTATATATAGTTTTAAAGCCAGTTTCAAGCGCAATCTAATGAGCTACGTTTCGTTTTGATTGGTACAGAATTTCAGAAGTTATTAGCAATTTTCGACCACAAACCTCCGAAAATGACCACATGCTCACTTCTCGATCTTAAATTTTTCTTTAATCAGAGTGTTTATGTTAATAGCCAGTCAATATGAGTTACAATTTTATCGTATCAAACTTTTAAGACTATGTTGAACGTTTTTGATGTGCTCTTCGGGAAATTATAACCGAACGAGCGTTTGGTACCAATTGCAAAAAGGGCATAGTGTCAAGGGCAAATTTTTTCATGGGGTCAAAAAGTTGTTCAAATTGAGCCAAACTTGCAATAGAGTATCCCCTGTGTATGTGAAGTGTAAAACAAAAAGAATTGTAATTATAGCTTGCGTATGAAAAAAGTTAGGTTTTCGTACGGAAGTTTGCGATTAATTCGAATAAAAAATTTTGAATAATTTTCAAAAATAGATCTTTTTCATGGGGTCAAGGAGTTGTCCAAAACAAACCAAACTCGGTATGGAGTATCCCCTGTGTACCTAGAGTCCAAAGCAAAAAAAATTTGCTATAGGTTGCCCAGGAAAAAAGTTAGCTTTTCATACGGAAATTTGCGAATTTCGCGAATAACGAATTTTAAAAATAGGTCTTTTTCATCGGCTCAAGGAGTTGTCCAAAGTGAACCAAATTGATATCCCAAACTACCAGTACTATTTAGATTGTAGTGCAAAAAGAACGGTCCGCCTAACTCTCCTACAAAAAAGTTGGATTTTCATAAGGAAATTTGCGATTTTCGCGAATAACGAATATTAAAAATAGGTCTTCTTCATCGGGTCAAAGAGTTGTTCAAATCGAACCAAACTGGGTATGTAGTATACCATGTGTACCTAGATTGCAAAACAAAAAAATTCTTGGTATAGCTTGCCTAGAAAAAAGTTAGTTTTTCATACGGAAATTTTTGAATTTCGCGAATAAAGAATTTCAAAAGTTGGTCTTTTTCATCGGAATAAGGAGTTGTCCAAATCAAACCAAATTTGGCATGGAGCATCCCCTGTGTACCTTAACTCTAAAACGAAGACAATTTTTGCTATAGCTTGCCTAGGAAAAAAGTAAGCTTTTCATACGTAAATTTCCAATTGTTTCGAATAACTTGCAATTATTGAATTTCAATAATTGGTCTTTTTTGTCGGGTCAAGGAATTGTTCAAATCGAACCAAACTACCAAACTGGGTATGGAGTATACCATGGCTACCTAGATTGTAAAACAAAAAGCTTTTTTGGAATAGCTTGCCTAGGAAAAAAGTTAGTTTCTCGTGCGGAATTTTGCGAATTTCGCGAAAAACGGATATTAAAAATAGGTCTTTTTTATCGGATCAAGGAGTTGTTCAAAGTGAACCAAATTGATATCCCAGGATAACAGTACTATTTAGATTGTAATGCAAAAAGAATGGTCCGCCTAAATGTCCTAGAAAAGAAATTAGTTTTTCGTACGGAAAATTGCGAATTTCGCGAATAACGAATTTCAAAAAGAGGTCTTTTTTATCGGATCAAGGAGTTGTTCAAAGTGAACCAAAATGATATCGCAGACTACCAGTACTATTAAGGTTGTAATTCGAAAAGAATGGTCCACCTAACTTTCCTACAAAAAAATTTCGTATTTCAATCGAAAATATCGACTTATTCGCTTATTATTCGCTTATTCTATTTTCAAAAAACAGAAATTTTATTGGGTCAAGGAGTTGTTCAATTCAAACCAAAATCGGCATGGAGTATCGCTTGTGTACCTAGATTCAAAAACAAAAAGAATTTTTGCTACAGCTTACCTAGGAAAAATGTTTGTTTTACGTACGGAAATTTGCGAATTTCGCGAATAACGAATTTTAAAATAGGGCTTTTTCATCAGGTCAAGGAGTTGTTCGAAGTGAACCAAATTCATATCCCAGACTACCAGTACTATTTAAGTTTTAATGCAAAAAAAATGGTCCGCCTAAATTTCCTAGAAAAGAAAGTTAGTTTTTCGTACGGAAATTTGCGCATTTCACGAATAACGAATTTTAAAAATAGGTCTTTTTTATCGGATCAAGGAGTTGTTCAAAGTGAACCAAATTGATATCCCAGACTACCTGTACTATTAAGGTTGTAATGCAAAAAAAATGGTCCGCCTAACTTTCCTAGAAAAAAGTTGGGTTTTCATACGGAAATTTGCGAATTTCGCGAATAACGAATTTTAAAAATAGGTCTTTTTCTTCGGGTCAAGGAGTTGCCCAAGTGAACCGCAGTACTATTTAGATTGCAAAAAGAATGATCCGTCTAACTATCCTAGAAAAAAGTTTGTATTTCAATCGGAAATATCGACTTAATCGCTTATTCTATTTTCAAAAATATAGAAATTTTATTGGGTCAGGGAGTTGTTCAAATCAGACAAAACTCGGTATGGAGTATCACCAGTGCAATTAGAGCGTAAAACAAAAACAATTTTCGGTATAGCTTGCCTAGGAAAGAAGTTAGTTGTTCATACTGAAATTTGCGATTAATTCCATGGAAATAACCGCAAATTTCCGTTTGAAAAGTCAACTTTTTTCCTAGACAAGACATAGCAAAAATTTTTTTTGTCTTACAATCTAGGTACCCATGGTATACTCCATGCCCAGTTTGGTTCGATTTGAAAAACTCCTTGACCCGATGAAGAGGACCAATTTTTGAAATCCAATAATTGCAAGTTATTCGAATTAATTGGAAATTTCCGTATGAAAAGCTAACTTTTTTCCAAGACAAGCCATAGCAAAAATTCTTTTTGTTTTACAATCTAGGTACCCATGGTATACTCCATGCCCAGTTTGGTTCGATTTGAACAACTCTTTGACCCGATGAAGAAGACCAATTTTTGAAATTCAATAATGCAAGTTATTCGAATTAATTGGAAATTTCCGTATGAAAAGCTAACACTTTTCCTAGGCAAGCTATAGCAAAAATAATTTTTCTTTAAGAATTAAGGTACACAGGGGATACTAAATACCAAATTTGGTTTGATTCGAACAACTCCTTGATCCGATGAAAAATATTATATTTCAAAATTAAATATTGCAATATTAAATTCTTAAATATAGTATTTTTCATCGGGTCAAGGAGTTGTTCAAATCAAACGAAATTTGGTATTTAGTATCCCCTGTGTACCTTAATTCTAAAACAAAAAGTATTTTTGCTATAGCTTGCCTAGGAAAAAAGTTAGCTTTTCATACGGAAATTTCCAATTAATTCGAATAACTTGCATTATTGAATTTCAAAAATTGGTCTTCTTCATCGGCTCAAGGAGTTGTTCAAATCGAACCAAACTGGGCATGGAGTATACCATGGAAATTTGCTATTATTTCAAATATTTCATTTTGAAATATAGTATTTTTGATCGGGTCGAGGAGTTGTCCAAATCGAACCAAACTCGGTATGGAATATCCCATGAGTACCTAGAGTGTACAGCAAAAAGAATTTTTACTATAGCTTGTCTAGGAAAAAAGTTGGGTTTTCATACGGAAATTTGCGTTTATTTCAATGGAAAAAATCGCAAATTTCCGTATGAAAAACTACTTTTTTTCCTAGGCAAGCTAAACCAAAAATCTTTTTGTTTTACACTCTAACTGCACTGGTGACTGCACATAAATGTCGTGTTCAGCCTGCTGCTAGGGTATACTTCGCCAAGGACAACAGTCCTGCAGAGTGGAACTTCATAAAACTATCATAAAACTTAATTCCACATACAATTCTTGTTACCAATTTCTTTTCAATCTGACATATTTAAGAAGATAACAGGAAAAATTTTATGCTGGAAGGCTACAGCGCAGTGTAAAAATGGGGAGGTCACCTCCCAGGTCGAGGTGTGCGTTAATGATCAGACAATTAAAAACGCACAGGGGGGGGTAAAGTGCGTTTTTGATTACACGGACGAGCGTCATAATAAAGTCTGCCTACATGAACAAGCTTCCTAGTCAAAGTCTGCCTAAATTCTGATCATTAACGAGCTAAAGTCTGATCATTAACGAGCTAAAGTCTGATCATTAACGAGCTAATTTCTGATCATTAAAGAGCTAATTTCAGATCATTAACGAGCTAAATTCTGATCATTAACGAGCTAAATTCTGATCATTAACGAGCTAAATTCTGATCATTAACGAGCAAAACTATGAAATAAGTTAAAAACTGTCGGAAAAAATCTACAGTTGAACTAACGAACAACTTTTTGTGATTTTCCAGTATGTTTTGGGTGTGTTCCCCTCCTCCTTCACTCAACCGGGCTGGGGACCGGCTACGGCGGAGTTACAAACAAACAACTATAGGAGAATTGAGCAGAGCACTAGAAAAAAACTAGGCTCAAAAAGCTCTCTCCAAAACAGACAACTTCATAAAATGACAATTATAAGTGACATATTTATATCAAGAAACTATTAAAATTAAAATTAAACAAATATTAAACAATTATTAACTCTATAAATAAAAATAAGCATAGTTAAAATTCGCTAATCGCGAAATTCGCAAATTTCCGTATGAAAACCCAACTTTTTTCTAGGAAAGTTAGGCGGACCATTCTTTTTGCATTACAACTTAGATAGTACTGGTACCCTAATTCTAATACAAAAAGAATTTTTGCTATAGCTTGCCTAGGAGAAAAGTTAGCTTTTCATACGGAAATTTCCAAATATTTCGAATAACTTGCAATTATTGAATTTAAAAAGTTGGTCTTTTTCATCGGGTCAAGGAGTTGTTCAAATCAAATCAAACTTGGTATCGAGTATCCCCTGTGTACCTAAAGTCTAAAACAAAAAGAATTTTTGGTATAGCTTGCATAGGAAAAAAAGTTGGGTTTTCATACGGAAATTTGCGTTTATTTCTAATAAGTAATTTTAAATAATTTTTGAAAATAGGTGCTTTTGATTAGGTCTTAGAGTTGTCCAAATCGAACCAAACTGGGTATGGAGTATACCATGGGTACCTAGGTTGTAAAACAAAAAGATTTTTTGGTATAGCTTGCCTAGGAAAAAAGTTAGTTTCTCGTACGGAATTTTGCGAATTTCGCGGTTGAAGAATTTCAAAAATAGGTCTTTTTCATGGGGTCAACGAGTTGTTCAAATCAAACCAAACTCGGCATGGATTATCCAGTGTGTACGTTGAGTCTAAAACAACAAGAAATTTAGGTATAGCTTGCCTAGGGAAAAAGTTAGTTTTTCATATGGAAATTTGCGAATTTCGAGATTTGCGAATTTTAAATTTAGTTATTTTTGATTGGGTCAAGAAGTTGTCCAAATTGAGCCAAACTTGGTATGGAGTATAAGTAGAGTGTAGTGGAAAAATAGTTTTTGCTATAGCTTGTCTAGGAAAAAAGTTAGTTTTTCATACGGAAATTTGCGATTATTTCCAATATTTATCTTTTAAATATATTAATTTTCATCGGGTCAAGGATTTACCCAAAGCGAACCAAACTGGGCATGGAGTATTCCCAGGGTAGGCAGATTCTGACACAAAAAGAATTTTTGGTATAGCTTGCCTAGAAAAAAATTTAATTTTTCATAAGGAAATTTGCGTATTTCTCGAATAACAATTTTAAAAAAGGTCTTTTTTTTGGATCAAGGAGTTGTTCAAAGTGAACGAAAATGATATCCCAGACTACCAGTACTATTAAGTTTGTAATTCAAAAAGAATGGTCCGCCTAAATTTCCTAGAAAAAAATTAGTTTATCATACGGAAATTTGCGTATTTCTTGAATAACGAATTTTAAAAAAGGTCTTCTTTTTTGGATCAAGGAGTTGTTCAAAGTGAACCAAATTGATGTCCCAGGCTACCAGTACTATTTAGGTTGTAATGCAAAAAGAATGGTCCGCCTAACTTACCTAGAAAAAAAGTTCGTATTTCAATACGGAAATATCGACTTTTTCTCTTATTCGATTTTCAAAAAATATAGAAATTTTATTGGGTCAAGGTGTTGTTCAAATCAGACAGAACTCGGTATGGAGTATCACCAGTGCAATTAGAGTGTAAATTAAAAACATTTTTTGGGATAGCTTGCCTAGGAAAAAAAGTAGTTTTTCATACGGAAATTTGCGATTAATTCCATGGAAATAATCGCAAATTTCCGTATGAAAAGCTAACTTTTTTCCTAGACAAGCTATAGCAAAAATT
Organism: Convolutriloba macropyga; assembly: GCF_964194025.1. Taxonomy (NCBI): domain Eukaryota; kingdom Metazoa; phylum Xenacoelomorpha; order Acoela; family Convolutidae; genus Convolutriloba; species Convolutriloba macropyga. The sequence continues at coordinate 41,115,710 of NC_134477.1, read as the reverse complement.
CCTTTTGTTTTAGACTTTAGGTACACAGGGGATACTCCATACCAAGTTTGGTTCGATTTGAACAACTCCTTGACCCGATGAAAAACACCAACTTTTTAAATTCAATAATTGCAAGTTATTCGAAATAATTGGAAATTTCCGTATGAAAAGCTAACTTTTCTCCTAGGCAAGCTATAGCGAAAATTCTTTTTGTTTTAGAATTAGGGTACCAGTACAATCTAAGTTGTAATGCAAAAAGAATGGTCCGCCTAACTTTCCTAGAAAAAAGTTGGGTTTTCATACGGAAATTTGCGAATTTCGCGATTAGCGAATTTTAACTATGCTTATTCTTATTTAAAGAGTTAATAATTGTTTAATATTTGTTTAATTTTAATTTTAATAGTTTCTTGATATAAACATGTCACTTATAATTGTCATTTTATAAAGTTGTCTGTTTTGGAGAGAGCTTTTTGAGCCTAGTTTTTTTCTAGTGCTCTGCTCAATTCTCCTATAGTTGTTTGTTTGTAACTCCGCCGTAGCCGGTCCCCAGCCCGTTTGAGAGAAGGAGGAGGGGAACACACCCAAAACATACTGGAAAATCTCAAAAAGTTGTCCGTTAGTTCAACTGTAGATTTTTTCCGACAGTATTTAACTTATTTCATAGTTTTGCTCGTTAATGATCAGAATTTAGCTCGTTAATGATCAGAATTTAGCTCGTTAATGATCAGAATTTTAGCTCGTTAATGATCAGATATTAGCTCGTCAATGATCAGAAATTAGCTCGTTAATGGTCAGAATTTAGCTCGTTAATGATCAGACTTTAGCTCGTTAATGATTAGACTTTAGCTCGTTAATGATCAGAATTTAGGCAGACTTTGACTAGGAAGCTCGTTCATGTAGGCAGACTTTATTATGACGCTCGTCCATGTAATCAAAAACGCACTTTACCCCCCCCCCCCCATGTGCGTTTTTAATTGTCTGATCATTAACGCACACCTCGACCTGGGAGGTGACCTCCCCATTTTTACACTGCGCTGTAGCCTTCCAGCATAAAATTTTTCCTGTTATCTTCTTAAATATGTCAGATTGAAAAGAAACTGGTAACAAGAATTGTATGTGGAATTAAGTTTTATGATAGTTTTATGAAGTTCCACTCTGCAGGACTGTTGTCCTTGACGAAGTATACCGTGGCAGCAGGCTGAACACGAAATCTATAGACGTGCTTTCTGCTAATGACAGGAAAGATTGTGCAATAAAATGTCTCTGGAATCCAAATTGCATATCCTTTGATTTCTGTGGTGGTATATCGTGTCTTCTACATGACAACGATAGCCACTCGGTATGTGATATTTATGTGATTTTTTTTCATCCCCAATGAACAGAAAATTTGTTTTCATTGACCTCTGTGAACTTTGAATCTCTTTGCATCATTGAATCGATAATGATTTGTGCTATCCAGATTTGTACATTCAATAACATGAATAACTGTTGACATAAAAATTCAGTAGTATCCGGTACCTAACTCCAAGTGCATTTCAGAACTGGGCCAGTATAAATGCATTTCCTCATCATTACAGAATCATAGACTGGTTCATGTCACTTTGTTGACTTGCCAGATTTGCGTTCAGTCTGATTTTACAATGGTCAGATATGGGCCAAGTGCAAAAAGAAAGTTAGTACGGGTATCGAACCAACGCTCTCGCTGTTCCGATGCTGTTGTTCTCCTTTCTGCGCCGCTTTGACTCTTGAGAGTTTGGCTTTTGCGCTTCAAACAAGCAAATTTCCAAAACTCAATGGTATCCATTAATGGTGCCTCTATGGTATCCAAGATGGCCATAAATGGAATTGTGTATGGTATCTAAGAAAACTATTTATGGAAGTTTCATGGTATTTAAGAAAGCCATTATTGGTTGCTTTATGGTTTCTAAGAAAGTCATTCATGGTAGGGATATGGTTTTTAAAAAAAAATTGCAGGAAAAATGAAATAAAAACAGTAACGGGCGAGGCTTTTGTTTCAAAACAGTATAAGGCTAACAGCGGAAATGAGCCACGTCAAAAACCATAAAATGAAACATGAAAAACCTCTAATCCGTTTGTATCTTAATCAAGACCTTTTATTGATAAAAACTGATTTCATAGAATTCTCTTTCCATCGTGCCAAAATAAATTATATTTTTGCAAGGCGAAAAAATTTCCGTATTTATAATTCTTTATGCATAAGTTATTAAAAAGACTGCACAAAGTAACCATAAACATCTTACAATATCGTTGTGATCCTGATATTCTGAATTTTCGATAAAAACGATGAAAACAACACAAACACTGGAATAAAATCATCAAGATAACACCAACTAAAAATGCTGACTATGCCCCCAAATTACTCTCCATTATCCCCCACTCTTGCATGTAGTTACCCCCTCCCATTATCCACAAAAATTAAATAAGAGCTTCGAGTGGAATTGGCTAAAAATTCCCCCTGATGACACGCCCTAATCTTACATCTTTTTTAGTGTAAAATACTGACACGTGAACTCACTTAGCTTATTTTTACCTCAAAAGTTTTGAAATTAACACTATAGGAATTAAGATCTATTGTAATTGGATTCTTATTTGAGATATCATTTGTGTGCTACTCATAAGACCGAGATGTGATGCCTAATTCATAAACTCTGCTTTATAATAGCGATGAGTTTGCATTAGGTAACAATTATCGGTAAAAAAAAGTTTCGAACTTTGCTCCCCTGAGTCATGAATTAATATGGAAGGAGTAAAATCATTCCTGCGGAATTTCGAGAGAAAACATTTTTCCTATCAAAAGTGAATGTGATGAAATTCGGCGGAGCAACATGTCAAACTATTTAGAGTTGATTAGTGTGATAAAGATTTGATTTATTTGTAAACTTATTAGTTCAAATGTAAAATTCATCAACATTTTAAATTGTTCCTATTTTCATTCCCATTAGTTTTACCAAGACATGTGGCTAATCTGTTCATAGAATTAGGAATTCAAATGCGGTACAATTACCGATTCAGGTTGTAAACAAATTTATGCTCGTCAAGTTCCGTTGGAGCAAATTTTCAATTCTCCTTTCACAATTTACTTGCAAACCACAACTAAAGTTCACGTGGCAGAGCAGATGCAAAAGAATTGATGAAACTGCATCAAGTCAAGCAATGGGAAATATGGGACAAAAAAGCAGCTTCGCTTCTGAATCTGTGCATGAGGACGGAGTGTCGTCGAATCTTCAGCAGTAAACACCCATATCTAGACGTCAAAAAGCAATTTTCAAAGTGACCTTTTGAGAGCTGTAGAAGAATATTTTATCAGAAGTTGGAAAATAGCGAATCAAGGGTACGTTCTTTCTACACTGAGAAAACAGAATAGAAAGACAGTCGAATGTTTCTTCGGTAGACTATGAAAAGGCTGAAATTTTCAGGTTAGAGGATGAAGAAATCTCTTTAATTCGTTATATAATTATCAGTAATATAATAGAGTTCGACACGAAGAAAGAAATGCTTCGAGAAACAGGTCACATCCAAAAAAAGACCTGAAAATGCAATTCATAGGAAAATTAAGAATTAACAAAGCATAAACCAAAGCTAGACAAACATTCAAACGGTGAATTTTTTTGATTAATTTTAAAATAAGAATTGTAACTCAATTTGTAACCAGAAAAGTCAACTTTTTAATCGCAGCGCCGAAAAATAGCACCACGAAACCTATATTCTAACAACACCTATAGAAAAAAACTGTCCTGACAACGAAAAGACATTAACAACTGCGAAATTGCAATGCACTTCGCTTGAGTGAGTCGCAAAACTTAAAAACAGACACAAACTGAAACCCGATAAGAAATGTCAACCAAGTCTGGGAGTCTGCCGAAGAGGCCGACAATGAAAATACAGTGAACTACATCACCAGCTACAATCAATTGTATAATCAGATTCCTGGCTCCTCAGATGATGATTAAGTAAAAACAATAACAAACGAAAAAAACAACAGAATCGAAACAAACAAACGTCCACCCGACGAATGGTAGCTTCTAAAGTACTGCGACTGTGGACGTGTTTGCATCATAATTAACAAAGAGTTGCGATCGGAATCCTGAAAGATACAACCTCATCTGATCGGACTACCGGAACGGACGACAATATATTTAAAATCTGCTCGAATGAACCAACCAAAAAATTGCTAAAGTACAATGGCAGACAATAATTGGAAGTCGCTCAACGATTTGCTGAGAGTTGTGTAAAGGACAAACTTAAAAATATGGTTGGCTGCAATCGTTGATATTTTTGCAAAAAAAAACGTGGTCTAGCATTCAAATAGCGAAATCTGGATAACGGTATAATAATTAACAACATTACATATCAAATATAGTGCACCGTAAAATAAGCAGTTGCCGCTTAATATCCTGTTTTGTTCTCACGCAGTACTTTATCAAAGACAATTGTAGAAAAATCAAATATTCATAACAGTTCCACCGCAGGGCACCGAAAAGGGAGACGCTTTCCCTTTAATCTACAAACTAGAGTTAAAGAAAACTTTTGACTACAAAAAGAGTGACAAATTGAAAAACTATCTAGCAGCTTTGACGAAAAATTCGTTTCACCAGAAGTGATTACTGTCGAAAAAGACCATTCAATAAAGTTGGCACATGATTCAAGTGTACTCAACAAAGCAATTCATAAAAACAAGTATCCAATGCCAACCATTGAAATGCTCATTGATGCAATATCTGAATATTATAGAAAAAAAAACGAAACGGCAAATCTACAAGCTATACAACTATAGATCTAAATTATGACTGAAGTCATTTTTTCCTGCGACAAAAATATCGTACTTTCCAGATAAAATTATTACATTTAATACAGGTTCCAGAAAAATCAAACGAAGTAGGTCAGTAAATGATTGAAATGTTTAGATCAAGGTAACTTGCGAATTAGTCTTTCAGAATGGAATTTTCGAGAAGGTAATTATGCACAACAAATTGTCATTTTGCGATATGGAAAATTGAATGGTTAAGTCAAAATCTGGGATGTTGCCGCCGTAATCAAAGACAGCTACAATTTAAGCCATACTTCACAATAATACTCTCAAATCAATCTTGCGATCCGATCTTTTCACTACATCAGTAAATTTACTCCTAACCTCACACAATTATAGCGTCTACTCCGTCAATGGTTGTAAAAGTCTATGAATTTTCTCTGGGCTGGAAATCACTAGAAACTTTTCAAGGAAACAGAAGATATAATATTTTCAAGTACAGAAAATGCCAGCTATAATCTCGATCTGGTAGTTCGAATAAAATGTCATGCATCAAAAGATGAATTGTGAGCAGTTTGAGAACGAAACACCAAAGACGGATGAAGACCACTAGCATTTGCCTCTCTATTGCCGAATAGCACAGAAGAAAGGTATAGTGTAAACGAATTTGAGTTATTGGGAACCGTTGCCCTATTGATTACTTACAAACTATCTAAATGGCAAGCAATTTGCTTTTATAACGGATCATCAAGCACTTCTTTCAATCCTTCATACAAAGAACTCAGCTCAAACAGGGCCTACAAGTCTCAATTTTTCCAAAATTTTGATATGCTACCTCCATACAACTTGTGAATTGGACACCTCGCTAGAGCCAAAAAAGAAAATATCCCTAAATCCAACTGCAACAATCTGAGCCACTCGTTTCATGTACTTAATAACAACTTATTATCCAACACTCTGCAACGCCAACTAAAATTCACAAACACCACAAGTGACTTTGCCGACAAAAAAAGATAAAATATTGAAATCTCTGTTACAAAAGGAATCATGAAATTATATGTTTATTTTAACCAGGACTCTCGCAGCACATTATAGGAAGTCAATCCATTAACAATAGGTTGAATTTGAATAGCGCTTTCGCACTGCGAGATCCATGTCCAATTATTGAAAAAGAATTCGCAACTTGGCACTCGATCAGTAACAATCCGCTGATTCTATTTCTCAATTGTTTCTCAAATTTTTTCTCAATCCTATATCTCGCTAACTCCCTAACTTCACTTGTATTTCATTATGTTAGAGGAGATCAGTTCGAACTATCTGCTGTGACACTATAAAGAATACAAATAACCAAATGAGAAAGATTTTCTTCTTTTCTCGATAATAAATGGGTTGAACTGAGGTTACTTTTATGGCGCCGTTTCTTTACGGATCCTAAGAGTTGCAAATACTCAAATGGTTAGTTCTGTCAAAATGAGAAGATTTTGTTATCAGATACAAGTCCAAAAAACTTAGAAAAGGGAAAATTTTTCTGCTTCCAATTTTACTTTTGCTATTTTGAGAGCTTTAACTTCTGTGAAGTCTCACATTTTCCAAAAATTTGTATGATACAGAGAAGAAGAAGGTTTCTACGATAATTTTTAACCAGCAGATGGAGAGATGGAAATGCTTTTTTAAACCAAAGTTTTTGTCAGATAGTTCAAAATTGTCCATTTATAAGCTCGAAAAAAAGATTTTTTTCCTGAAAAAATCTTTGTTTAACATAACTACATATTCTACCAAATTTTCCGTCTTTCCGAGCCTTTCCGGGAATTTCAACTAACGACCTAACAGCATTATCAGCAAAGCATATGTCAGCTCTAGTTGACAGAGCTAACTAAATAAATCGACTTATCAAACTTCAGAATTTAGTTTTCCTCATTCTAAGTTGCTCTTTACTCCCATCTTGAGAACAGTCGTTTTTACAAAAAGTTGAAATTTTTGTTCATTGTTGTGCCAAATGGCTAAAAATCGTTGAATTTGGAAATTTCTAAAATTTTTCAAAATACTTCTCCTGGCTGATTTCAAAATCCAAGGAATTCCTATGAATTTTCATTTCTAAGAACTAACTTTAATCTGAAAAATCAATAAATTTTGATTTCATTCAAGTTCAGAAATCGAACACAAAAATTATAAGAAAAAATGCAAACTATTGGGTCATCTACCCATAAAAAAAACTAATAACTTATTTTCTATTTTTTCTTAAATAACCCTTTGTCAGGATTTTGATTAAAAATTAGTTTGTTTAAAAGAACTTCAAAATCAAAAACCAGTTTCTTTAAGACTGTTTCCGATCATACAACTTCTCTAACTTACATCAAAAAATTTCCGTTTTTCAATCAAAAAGATCAAAACCTTCAAAGTGTTTGATGATAACATCTTCCTCAATTGGAACGTTTAAATAACCAGTTTATATCTCCAAATGTTTTAATTGATAATCGTTATAAGTTGCCGGACTCATCAAAATTTTGAAGCAGTGGTTGTAGGTAAAAAAGTTTGATAAAAATCATTTCCAATAACTTGTCATTAATTTTCTGCAACAAAACGGTCCAGAGCAACCTATTTCACCACTAGGGCGAACAGCCACCTACAGCAAAAGCTTAAGTTGTTAGGTACCTTCTACAAGTTTTTCATAGTTTTTCATAATGGAACATTTTTTAAAACTGAAAGTGCTCTTTTGATTCTTCGATGGAGGAGTGAGTTTTGTTGGCATTGTGACCTATGCCAAAAAAATTCTCATCAAGGCTAACAAAATAACTTTTTTCTAATCATGTCGCTTTTTGCGTCAGATTTTTTGTTAAAATCTTTAGTTTCAACACGATTGTCACTCGAGAAGAAGCTAAATCTTGATCTCTCTGATATACAGAAACTATGTGCTGATTTTCTTTGGAAATGATTTTTTGTTCATTTTTTATTGCATGGGATTCATGTTTTTCGTTAGTGAAACAACTTTTGGCGATAAGTCCAGATTTTTTTCTTTTTATACATGTTATCTTTGAGTTAGGTTTTTATTGTTAGGTTCTCGTTGTGGTGCACTGCAAATTTTTTTTATTTCCTTTTTTATGACAGTTTAAACAAGTTCATTTATTGGACAGGGCTTATCACGCACAAAAGTAATTAGACCACCTTTAAATTCATCCAAGATTTTCATTTTATCCCATTTCATCAGCTTGCAAAAGTTTTCAACCTCATGATGAAGTCCATTCAGAAATATCAAGACAAGGATTTTCTCACCAATGGACTGATCAACTTCAGAATTGTTTGACAGCATGTCCTCAGCTCTAGTAATATAGTCCACGACAATTTTTTTCTTATCTTGAAGTTGTAAAGTCGATTATGGATTTTTGGTCAACGCGGTCTCTCAAACTTTCTTAACCTCTTACACAACTCGTGCCAACCTTCAGACTCTTTTTTCGATATAGAGTCAAAATTATAAAACTGAATTCTTGTTGAGAAAATGGAATAGATCATAGCAAACAGACATTTGTTTTTCATTTTAAACATCTCTCAAATTTTGAACGGCCTCATCAACTCATTTTTGAGGACGTCGACGCCTTAGCGTTGACATATACTCTTTAAACCATACAGTTAAAGAATTTTATTCAACATTAAAACATATATACGTGCTTCAAATTGTACAACAAAATGATAAAGTCTTCTTCTGTACCCGTAATGGAAAATTTTTCAATCATTTTTCATCTCAATTTCAAAGTCATGGACATTTATCAGCAGTACCAAATCTCTTTAATTAATGTTCCGACGTGCGACAAAAAATAAAAGTTAAAGACTATAAAACTTTTCAAGCAATACAAAATAAAAAGAATAAATTAAAACTAAGATGTAATAATTACACAACTTGCTACCAAAAAAATCTCTACATTATACAAAAATACCCTTATTTCTTTGAAACCTTCTTTCTGAAAACAAAACCAAGCCAGCCATCATTATTAGTTAAAGAAAAGATTTTTACCAGTAAACAGTACTCTTTTAGAAGAACCTATAAGAAAAAATTCACATATCGAACGCGGTCTCTCAAAGCGCTGTCTCTCAAAACTGTTTAGCCATTTACACAACTTTTTCCAAGATTCAGGCCCTTTTCAGATATTAGGTCACAACTATCAAATCTTATTCTCATCTAGAAACTGGACCAGTTCATAGCAATGGGCCATCTGTATTTCATCACGTTTCTATCGGCCTCATATTCTTGAGATGATCGCACTTTTAGAGTAGGCATAAACAAATTGTTCTCAACTTTCAAAACACATACTTGCTACAAATTTTTCCGAAAAAATTAGACAAATTCTCCTTCTTTACCAGTAAAGCTTTTTTTCCAATCAAGTCGTGGACTCTTATCAGTTTTACCAACCTTGATGTTTCAAATATTTGTAGATAAAGAAAACAGTTTTAGGAGTAAGCTGCACCTTTGAAGAAGAAGAACCTTACCTTAAGAGATCACTCATTTTGTTTGATTATGTAGTATCCTTGAGAATGTGGGAGTGTAACCACTGAGTCCCCCACTCCGACTAAGCACTAGGAGGAGAGATCCTCCAAATAATTTCTCAAACATTAATTTTCTAACTTCTTTTACATATGGGCCCAATTTTGCAATGTTTTGCAGGCAAGTCTTCTATACATCATGATTTTATATGCTCTTACTGTGACCATTCATATTGAAAGTTTGCATATGTTTTAGTCAATTTACACACTGTTACAAACCCTACAGGACTTCTGACCAGTATCGTTTTTACAATTTCAATCTGTTTTACAATCGGTTTAGCTTCAAAGGACCAAAAGGATTCAATCCACCTTTTAACCTTTGTTTTCAATTGACCATTTTTTTGTTTGTTTTGTTAAATTACGAGTGGTTTTTTCACACCCTTCACACCCTTAGTCAGGTTTTGACGCCGTAGTGAATCTGTAACTTTCTAAATATAAAGCTTAAAATTTAACCAGCAAATCAACAGTTTCATTTTGCACAACACTTTCACTCTCTCTCTCTCTCTCTCTCTCACCCTCTATCTCTCTCTATCTTAAGGACAGAATCTCTCAATGACACTCTGTCTCTCTACAGGTTGATCGCTTCTCTGTTCTCCCTCTCTCTCTCTCTCTCTCTCTCTCTCTCTCTCTCTCTCTCTCTCTCTCTCTCTGCAATCGTGGCCCTGTGTCTGTCTGCTCACGCTCCTTCGCTGGCACGAGCTCTGTGGCTGTCTCTTCAACAACTCTGTCGCAAAGGCCCCTCTCTGGTCTTTTCTTCTCCTTTGTATCTGTAGTAAATCGGTTTGTAAAAATAGTGCAAATTACCCGCCAAAGCTTGATCTGGTTGTGTGAATTTAACTTGATGTTCACACATTTGCTTCCTTAATTCTCATTTTTAATATTTGTGCCGAGAATTCGTGCTGAAAAAGAGTTGCCGTTTTACAAATTTCTGACGGTTTGTATAAATGAAAAAAACTAGATACCGAGGGCTGCAAAGTATTAATTTTCCTTGTTCTTGACGCTACGTAAAGAAAAATTGAAAATTTGCCTGACGGAAAAAGGCAGTCTCGCATACATTTTCCTCCATATTTAAGAAAATAAATTAATTGTTTTTAAAAATAATTGAATGCTCGAACGACAGCAAAATACGCAATTGAACGCCAGAGTGACCATGGAAATAACGAGGCAAAGTATGGATCATGAGTTGTTTCTGGTCTACCTGAGCTTTTCACTACTTGAACGAGCCAAAGTCTGGATCATAAACTTGTTTGGTCTTTGTGAGTCTTTTCATAAATAGAACGAGTCAAAGTCTGTATCATTTCGTATTTTGGTCTTGACAGGTATTTTCATAAGCGTTTTTGAACGCGAGCACATGAACACACCAAAAATTTGATCGAGGCAATGTCTGGATCATAAGCATTAATGGTCTGCCTGGGTATTTTCATAGGCAAAAATGGCCTGGATGGGTATTTTCATAAAGAGTTTAAAATGCCAATGATTTTCCATTTAAATTTAAAATTTGATTTTTGAACTTTGTCAAGTGAATTTTGAAGTATTCGCTTATTTCAAATTTTTGGGACACGCTATATTTAACTGCTATAAATACTATTACCCTCTATTAGACTTTTGATTAGTTTGTGGTGGGCAATGGCTTATCTCCTCTTTTGGACGACAAAAAGTGTGTTCACGTGGGAATGGAAATAGAAACCAACCCAGAGTGTGAAGTTGGAGGGGTTGCAGTTCACATACAAGGTGTCCACAAAATCCATTTATCTAAAGAAGCGTTCGAGAAACTTCTAAATACCGACCCCCCTATTCGAGTACCCGGGTCGAGGTGTCACCGCCATTCAACGCAAAATTTGGTATGATCAGCGGCATATGCAGGAAATTTAATGAGATAAGCGGTGAATGCGGTGAATTAACATAAATCAGGCGGTGAATGCGGTAAAAAACTTTATCGCCTGGTAGCGGTGAAATTAGATAATTTCACCGCTGAAACAAGCCATGAATTTCCATAACTTCACCGCATTGAAATATGTGTCCAAATTATGATATGTAAGCAGTGAATGCAATGAAATTACATAAATTCACCGCTTAGACAAAGGTGTTAAAATTGTGTGAGATCAGCAGTGAATGCGGTGAAATTAACGGGAAGTAAGGGAGGAATTGTTAGTTTTAACCCCCATCCCCTTCCCTTAAATTGCCCCTTAATCTTGCATTATTTTGACACTTTTTTAAGCTGTGAATTTATGTAATTTCGTCACAAGAGTAAGCGGTGAACTTACAAAAAATCAGCACATTTCACCGCTAAAGAGGTTATTTCACCGCCAAAAAATCGCAAATCTTGCAAAAATTTACTGCGCATGTTTTACAGAAAGTAGAGTGAATTTGATTTAAATTCAAAACAAACATCCTTAAAGGTTAGTTAGAGGTGCCGCAGTGGAAGAAGAAGTGGATGACAAACAGGAGGTGAGAGGTTCGAGCCCGTGTGAGGGTGGTGAAAAATTGTGACTTTTTGTTAGTTCACTGCTTACTATAACGGTGAAACTACATAATTTCACCGCATTTCACCGCGAAATTATGTAAAAAATTTGCGGTGAAAAAAATAATTTTTTCGTCGCTGATCAACCCGGGTATAACTGGAGCTCCCTAAATGATAAATCATAGCTTGTTGAACATAAATTGTTGGTATGAAGCCAAAAAGGACGAAAGTTCCCACTTATTTTCAGTCAACATCATTGTTTTAATTCGGCATTTAACATAAGAAAAATTTGGTATCGCCGTTTTTAAACGTACGGGATATTCAGTATCCTCATTTTTAAGAGAGATTCTGTATCGTCGTTTTTCAATAATCAAGAGATTCGCTATAGTCTGCATTTCTGTTTAGCGCACAATAGTCTGATCATAGACTGTTTGTTGATGAACTCGAAATATTTTTTTGATGGAAACTCATCTGAAGTTGAATCAAAAAACCATTTTTTAATATTTTCCTGTACTGTCTGGTGGTGTTTTCCTTCTCCATTCTCGTCCGGGCTGAGGATTGGCTACGACAGTGTAGTTACAAACAAACAACTATAGAAGGAATGAGTCCGAGCAAAATTAATTCAACCTCAGTACACTTGCTGTTCTTCTACTACAATAGTTTGTAATAAACTGTTGTAATTACAAGCAGAGTGTTCTATTGGACAATTTGTAAAAAATCATTGGATCTCGGATATGGAACCAACCACATTGCATTATATTATGTCTAAAACCGAACACACCAATAATATCATAATATCTTTAAACCCGAGGAAACTGATTCTCTCTTGCGTCCAAAAACGACAATACCGAATCCTTCTTGCGCCCAAAAAAGACAATACCGAATCTCTCTTGCCTTCAAAAACGACGATACCGAAGATAACGAAGCTCTCTTACGTTTAAACCGAAGATACGGACCTTATCTTACGTCGTTCATGCTCGGTCTTCTCGACTAGGAATGGATTAGGGTTGATTGCATTGCTCGCTTTGATCGGTCACAGACATTTTGTTTATATATCTGTTTGGCGTAGGTGAGGGTAAAAAAATTGCGGTGGAAGGTATTTTGATTTCTTGAGAAACTCTGAACATAGGCCTGAAAGCCTAAGCAGATGTATCGGAGGCCAGATCGAAAGTTTGGAAATGCTCCTTGATTTGAGAACTTTTATCATAGGTCTTGGCTTGGAAGTCTGATGATAAGTCAGAAAACTTCTTTGATTTAAGTCGGGAGGGCCAGCTAATTCTGAGCAAAACGATGATTAGAGTTTGGAGATTTTTTTGCCAGTGCTCCCAGATGATCGAATAAGCAACAGTTGTTTAAAAAAAAACAAATGAAAAGAGCACACTTTTTGCTCTGCTCTCATTGCCATAGACTTCAGTTCATATATAGGTAGTTTGCTGAGATTTGACATTATCAGAAACAGAAAACTGCTTTTTGAAGTCTTTTTTGGCTTGCTTAAATGCTATTTGTCTTTCACAGATAGTTTGTCTTTTTCCATATTCATGAAAACTGCTTTCTTAGCTGCTGCGTTAAAATCAGATAATTAACATTGTTGTGTCGGTGCAACAACACTAAAAAATGAGAGATCGCAAGCGAGAAGCAATCTACAACACCGGAAGCAAAGAGACCAGCGCCAAGGGCACCTTGTTCTTGAAGGTCCGGTCCCCTACCGCTAGTGCGATTCAGGGGGATTTGCCTCCCTCTAAATTCCAAGGAGACTAAAGCGTTTTAACTGATTGATTTAGACTGTACATGGACATAGACGAGGACAAAGCAGCCACCAAACAACATCTATCCTGCGACCAAAAGCCTGCTAAGCAACGCAGCTACTACGAGCCTTCAACAAACGCGAGACAACCAAGACGCTCTGACCAATCGAGGCCTAATGAGCAAGTCCTCTCATCAAAATTAAATGCAAAGACTCTTTCGTCCTCTAAAACGTGATGTGATGCATTAACTGCAAATCTTTGTTCACAAGCTACATTATTGCACACAGTGCGTCCGATGCTTCAGGTGTAGTGGCGAGCACAAGCTGAAAGACTATACTGTCTCCCGTGAACCTCCAAGTTTGGGAACCGCCAACGAGATCATGTTGCATGTTACAAGGATAGCAGAAGCACGCCTCCCGGGCCGAGGAATTTGGCCAAAATTATGTAAGATCAGCGGCAACTGGCGTTGACAAGTCGGAAACTTCTTACATAATTTTGCGTTGAATGCGTTGAATTTGAAAACAAAGACTCAACGCATTCAACGCCAAATTATGTCAGAAAAAAGCGGCGAATTTTCCGACTTCTCAACGCTAGTTACCGCCGATCTTACATATTTAGCGTTAAATTTAGCGTAACTCTTACAAATATAGCGTAGAATTTAGCGTAGATGTTACATATTTTGCGTTGAATTTAGCGTAAGTCTTACAAATTTTGCGTTGAATTTTGCGTAGATCTTACATAATTTGCGTTGATTTTAGCGCTGATTTTACAAAAAAAAATCAACGCTTAGAACTTTGGGTATGGTACTCGAACCACTGACCTCTTGCTTACTTGTCGCCTTTTCTAACACTGTGCCACAGAACTTTAATTTTGTTAGGAACCCTACTCTTTACGAATCAGACTGTAACATAAGGTTTCACATAATTTTGAAATTTCTAAGCGTAGATCTGTCATGAATTTGCATTGAATTTAACGTCGAGCTTACATAATTTTGCGTTGATTTCATCTTAGATCTCTTTCAATTTTTGTTCAATTTTTGATCTACTTTTCTGTCTTCTCAACTCTTTCCAGTTTTTCATTCACGCAACCGGTTTCTGAATTTTTCAAAAAATCGCAAAAAAGCCCTTCTTACGTAGACCCACCCAAACACATACAGTACCCCCCTCTACCCCATCATGTACCCCATGTAAGACCTACGCTAAATTCACTGCAAAGTATGTAAGATTGGCGATGAATGCGTTAAATTTATTTTGATCTACGCTAAGTTCCACGCAAAATATATAAGATTGGCGTTGAAGGCGTTGAATTTTTGTAAGATCTACGCTAATTTCAACGCCAAAATATGTAAGTTCTACGCAAAACTCAACGCAAAATATGTAAGATTTACGCTAAATTCACCGCAAAATATGAAAGATTGGCGTTGAAGGCGTTGAATTTATTTTGATCTACGCTAAACTCAACGCAAAATATCTAAGATCTACGAAAAACTCAACGCAAAACATGTAAGGTTGACGTTGGAGGCGTTGAATTTATGTTATATCTACGCTGATTTCAACGCCAAGATATGTAAATTCTACGCAAAATTCGACGCAAAATATGTAAGATCTACGCTAAATTCACCGCAAAATATGTAAGATTGGCGTTGAATGCGTTGAATTTATGTAAGATCTACGCTAATCTCAACGCAGAAAATGCAAGATTTACGCTAATTTCAACGCAAAATATGTAAGATCTACGCTAAATTCAACACAAAATATGTAAGATTGGCGTTGAATGCGTTGAATTTATGTAAGATCTACGCTAATCTCAACGCAGTATATGCAAGATTTA
Source organism: Convolutriloba macropyga (assembly GCF_964194025.1). NCBI lineage: Eukaryota > Metazoa > Xenacoelomorpha > Acoela > Convolutidae > Convolutriloba > Convolutriloba macropyga. The sequence goes on along the minus strand of NC_134477.1, from coordinate 41,100,394 downwards.
CGCTAATTTCAACGCAAAATATGTAAGATCTACGCTAAATTCAACACAAAATATGTAAGATTGGCGTTGAAGGCGTTGAATTTATGTAAGATCTACGCTGATTTCAACGCCAGAATATGTAAGTTCTACGCAAAACTCAACGCAAAATATGCAAGATTTACGCTAAATTCAACACAAAATATCTAAGATCTACGCTAAATTCAACGAAAGATATGTAGATCTAAGCTAAAATTAACGCAAAATATGTAAGATTAGCGTTGAATGCGTTGAATTTATTTTGATCTACGCTAAATTCAAAACAAAATATCTAAGATCTACGCTAAATTCAACGAAAAATATGTAGATCTACGCTAAAATTAACGCAAAATATGTAAGATTGGCGTTGAATGCGTTGAATTTATGAAAGATCTACGCTAAACTCAACGCAAAATATGCAAGATCCACGCTAATTTTTACGCAAATTATGCAATATCTACGCTAATTTCAACGGAAAACTCAATGCAAAATATGCAAGATTTACGCTAAATTCAACACAAAATATCTAAGATCTACGCTAAATTCAACGAAAAATATGTAGATCTACGCTAATTTTAACGCAAAATATGTAAGATTGGCGTTGAATGCGTTGAATTTATGAAAGATCTACGCTAAACTCAACGCAAAATATGCAAGATCCACGCTAATTTTTACGCAAAATATGCAATATCTACGCTAATTTCAACGGAAAACTCAACGCAAAATATGCAAGATTTACGCTAAATTCAACACAAAATATCTAAGATCTACGCTAAGTTCAACGCAAAACATGTAAGGTTGGCGTTGGAGGCGTTGAATTTATGTTATATCTACGCTGATTTCAACGCCAAGATATGTAAATTCTACGCAAAATTCGACGCAAAATATGTAAGATCTACGCTAAATTCATCGCAAAATACGTAAGATTTGCGTTGAATGCGTTGAATTTATTTTGATCTACGCTAAATTCAACACAAAGTATCTAAGATCTACGCTAAATTCAACGTAAAATATGTAGATCTACGCTAAAATCAACGCAAAATATGTAAGTTTGGCGTTGAATGCGTTGAATTTATGTAAGAGCTACGCTCAAGCGTTGATCTTACATGAAGTCAACGATTTCAACGCCAATCGTACATAATTTTGCGTTTTTTAGCGTTGACACCTCGGCCCCGGTTCTATGATTTCTCTATGATATATCCTTTTTGCTTTCGGTACCAGCATAAACAACCTATTTTCATTGGCAAACACATTATATCTACATCTAAATACGGAATACAAGATCTCATAGTAACTCCTTATGGTTGCTCACCGATTATCACTAAAATGTTATCTTAAAAACTCAACAAGATTGGCGAATGTTGAGGTAGACTCGCCGATTTGCAGACCCAGTACCATTTAACAGAGTAGAGCTATCCGAATATGCCCATTTGTTATAAGCTGACGCCTCAGCAATGATCAAAACGCTTGTAAATAAATTGCTCCAAAAGAGTTTATTGACATAGTCATGATGATTTATGTGTCATTAACATTTAAAACCATTTTTTTAAAAAACTTTGAAGCAAGCTCTCAGATGATCATCGGTGAAAATTCAATATGAAATCTAAACATAATAGATTCCATTTCAGTAGATGAAAGCTTTCTGCCTTCTAATGAAAATTTAATGCCTAACTTGCCAATCACGACTGGACTCCAAACGCAAAGGAAAACCTTTGGGGAAGCACTTCTATTAATACCCCTAAATCTGAAAATTATGCAATTCAAACATTATGAGGGTTACTTCTGTTGACAAAAATAACACTCAAATTAAAATTAAAACAGAACACAAATGCTGCAAAGACACACATATAAAATGACGCTATTTAATTGTTTGGCCGTTCTCGAGGTCAAGTGAGACTTTTCTGAAATCGATACTTATCGAAACACCCACTAACAGTTGGACTAACGCTGGTCATCAACGCAATACACATGAGAGCAAAAGTTGTTCTCAAGGCTTTTTAACCGACGCATCGGAATTCTCTCGATTGAAGGACATTATTAAACCTTTTTGAAACTTTTATGCAGCTGAAAATTACTGCGCCACACGAAACTAAGAAATCTCCTTTCAATACAAAAAAGGCTTTGACTTCGCTACAAGATAACCCTGAAAAAAGTTCAAAGGTTTACGCCTAACCGTCTCAAAGGATGTCTTAAAAACAGTTCACACAGAATTGTTAGTGCCTATTATTTCAAAAGCTCTAGAGACCACCGATATGCAATCGGCTTCGTGGGCAGTTTTGGTAGGCATCAAAAAGCGTATTTTCTAAAGACAAGGGTTGAAGCAAGAGAAAATGTTCGGCAATTCTTAGCAGATATAGGCAAACCAGTAACATTGGTGTGCGATGGTACGATGAGTTCATATCGAACGAGATGAAGCAGCTATATATTAAACAGGGCGTAAGACCAGAAGTTTAAGCGCAATATACACCTGAAGAACAGGGTGAAGTTGCGCGTAACTGAAGAACAAAGACATCAATTGCGAGATGCCTTTTTGAGCAATCAGGTCTTGATAAGATATACTGGCCAATGAACATTTAAATTGGAATTCAAATTTTTTGTTTTCATTAGGGGATCAGAAGAACACCATTCGAAGCAATTTAAAGAGAAAAACCGAAGCTAAAGTCACCAAAAGTTTTTAGTGATTCTGCTTGCTTACTTAACGAGAAATTTCAAAAAGTTGCTTTTGTGAGATCAAGAGATAACAGAAAACCTACCTTATTGGCGTAAGGATTGAAAAAGTTAGATTTAATGTTAGAATATCTAGAAACCTAACCTTAACGAACAGAAATTGTTCAGTGAAAATTCATTGAGTTCAGTGCAATTGAGGTTGAAACCGGAAGCAGATGTGATCCCAGTAGCATTTTTTGGTGAATTATTTAATATTGCCTTAAGTCAACAGAAACAATCAAAGACAAAACTGGTTTTGAAGATATACAACCAGATTATACTTCATCAGTTGAATACATCGTCTGGGAACTCGTATATAGCCAATGAATAAAACATATTGGTAGCCATTTGCATTGTGCTCTGAAGTGCGAACCTACTGGAGAAAGAGTATGATGTAATAGGAAATTGGTAGCTATGCATTTCAGCCAAGTTCCAGGTAGAGACTAAAATTCAACCTTTCTACCGACAACGCGCCTTTAAACTATCCCGATACTTTTAGTAAGTGCTGGGGGTAATGGGTGCAATTGGGGGTAAAACGAAGTAAGATAAGGGGGTAACGGGGGTAAAACGATGTAAGACTAAGGGACATTGGAGGTAAGTTTTTGTATGAGCAGGGGGTAATGGGGGTAAAACGCAGCGTGTATGAACTCTGTGCTCAAGCAATTGGAAATAAAAAATGCATGCTCAATTAGCAGCACAATTAGCAAGGCATTCCATTAGTCTGTAAGCTAAACAGAAATTTATACGGGTTGAAACAATCTTGCAGGAACTGATAATTATCGCATCTATTAAAGATGATTGTCTCTTTTTTGAAAGTGGCAAACGAGATATAGAGCGAATGGTCTGTCTTTGTGTAGTTGATTTGGTTATATTAGGAATGTGACAACAATTGTGTCAACATATCTAAAACGAAGTAAGCGAGAAAATCAAAATGATTAGTTATGGTGACCTGAGTTGGTTTTCCAACAACAAAAATAGAAGGGATAGAAATCAAAATAACGCTGAGCCCAGAGGTTTCTTTGAAAAAGTTACTAGAGCTCTAAAAAAAGTGACTGTGAGACACTGGAAACAAGTTTGGATATAAATTCAAAGCTTCTAAGACCTGATTGATCAGAAATAGGAAGCAAACAATTTAAGGAAAGGCAACCTTGTGTTTATAGGAGAAAAGTAAGACGTTTGAACTTTTTCGGGTTAGTTCTGTTTGCACTGTCTAGACCAGACATTAAACAGAGAGCTGATATTTTGAAATTATTTGTAGAAAACTTGGGTAAACAAGAATTGGAACGCTGCAAAAACTTGTCTGCCTTTTTGACTAGGACAAAGTCCCCGAGACTGATTTGGGATAAATTGTGAAAAATAAATTGTTACAAAATAGATATAGAATAGTTTTCAGATTCTGACTGATCTGCTTACTTTGATAATGGAAACTGTACGATCGGTTACTGTTTCCAGCTTGAGAATAGTTCAGAAGCAATCAGTTGTGCCACAAAGTTACAAAAGTGCGCATCAACTTCCACACTGAAGCTGCATTGAATGCAAAAGTAGAGTCAATTAAAGAGGTGGTACAAATAAGAAAAATCTTAAAGGAAATGAACATAGATGTTGAGTAGTCTTTGCAAGTGTTTGAGAAAATAAAGCATGTATATCTCTTAGTAAGATTTCCATGAACCATTGCGAAACAAAGCAAGTTTCAGTCAATTTTGGCCGATCGATATATTCATCGCAGAGAAATGTGAGTGGTATCATTAAAAAAGCTCTTCCAGCCTGGAATTGAAAACTAAAAAGATTTTTTTGATTTTGCTTTTATCGAGGAGTTATCGAGGATTGAAATTTTGTGTGAACACGGGATATTTGTTTATTTTTAGTGTGATTTTTCTTCAAGTTAAGATTTTTTTCTATAAAAATAGTAGTTCAAACTTAAATTTCTTGCCAAAAATGAACCAATTTTTGTTCCTAATAGACTCAAGGCGATAAAAAACACTAGTTTTGGTCTAATAAGGAGCTTCAATATCAAAAAAAAATTGAAATCTCTTTGAGAGCTCTTTTTTTATAAAACTTTTCTACCTTTTTCTTCTTTCTTAAGTCACCTGGAGACAAGTCACTTTTCATATCGAGTTTCCGTTGTTGACAAACTTCCTTTACAGTCAAAAGAAGCCCAATGAATAAAAAAAATTGTTTTCAAGGAATTGCTCATTTAATTTTTTTAAATTCGACTCCGAGTTTTCGTAATTTTAAATGATTTTTTGAATTTTTTTCAGGTTTTACTAATTTTTTGGAGTCTTATGGCACAAACTCATTATTTAACAGTGCAAAATGTGCCGTAATGAGATTTATGTGAACATATCTAGTGCTGTGAGTGGACAGCTAATGGCTGTTAAGACTTAAAAATATTTTTTCGAAATTTTTTTCGAACATTAACCAATCATAACCTTATTATCGTGAACTGTAAGTCAGTCTCTGTGATGATAGCACCCTCTGCCGTCGTACTGTAACGAAATTTGATCTAGCTGGCGGTTTTATCTTCTAATTTTTAGTAATATGACTTCAATGAAACAAGATTTCAAATTTTTTTAATATTATTTTTGGATATTTCCGTATCATTGGTTACTTTTGAAATCTTATCACATTATCCTAAAATTGACAGCTCCTATTGGCTTAAAGAATACGTTAAGTGGATCACAAATAAAGTTTTCAGAGAAAAGCTTATATTTTCCAATGGCTTCGACCCTTTCTTCTCGCACTTCTCTACTGAAATTTTGGTTTTTGCCTGTTTCTGTTGTTGTTTTTATAGTCTTCAGACCTATTGTGAGCTCTTATTGACTATCTATGCATGACAAACACTTTTTCTGCCATCGTGTTATTTCTGAGCGTAGTTATTGACCTCCGTTAAAAGCTTTTGCGGTAAAAGGTTGTTAATACTTTTAAAAAAAATTACGAAATTTTTTTGGAACATTAACCAATCCTAAACATTTTTTCCGTGAACTGTCAGTCAGTCTTAGTACTTTCGAGATCGCTTTTTTTCTAATGGAGCCAAAAAAATTCTCGCTCAATATTTTACTTGAAATTGCTGTTTTTGACTATTTTTGTTCTTTAGGTAGACGTAAATTGCTTACAAGTCTCTTAATTATGTGATTGAGGATTGAATTAAAGATGGTACCCGAATCAGTCAGTCAGTTTATAGCCTTAAGTCTTAAAGCTTATGATATACATTTCCAAACCTTTTTCAAACTTTTAATTTTTTGTTGTTCTTTTTGTCAAAGAGGTCACATAAAATTTCTTGTTTTTCAAATAATAACATATCTACTGATATTATTTAACAGGGCGTAAGACCAGAAGTTTAAACGCAATATACACCTGAAGAAAAGGGTGAAGTTGCGCGTAAGTGAAGAACAAAGACATCAATTGCGAGATGCCTTTTTGAGCAATCAGGTCTTGATAAGATATACTGGCCAATGAACATTTAATTTGGAATTCAAATTTTTTGTTTTCATTAGGTGATCAGAAGAATACCATTCGAAGCAATTTAAGGAAAAAAACCGAAGCTAGAGTCACCGAAAGTTTTCAGTGATTCTGCTTGCTTACATAACGAGAAATTTCAAAAAGTTGCTTTTTTGAGATTAAAAGATAACAGAAAACCTACCTTATTGGCGTAAGGATTGAAAAAGTTAGATTTAATGTTAGAAAATCTAGAAACCTATCCTTAACGAACAGGAATTGTTCAGTGAAAATTCATTGAGTTCAGTGCAATTGAGGTTGAATCCGGAAGCAGATGTGAACCCAGTAGCATTTTTTGGTGAACTATTTAATAATGCCTTAAGTCAACAGAAACAATCAAAGACAAAATTGGTTTTGAAGATATACAACCAGATTATACTTCATCAGTTGAATACATCGTCTGGGAACTCGTATATAGCCAATGAATAAAACATATTGGTAGCCATTCGCATTGTGCTCTGAAGTGCGAACCTACTGGAGAAAGAGTATGATGTAATAGGAAATTGGTAGCTATGCATTTCAGCCAAGTTCAAGGTAGAGACTAAAATTCAAACTTTCTACCGACAACGCGCCTTTAAACTATCCCGATACTTTTAGTAAGTGCTGGGGGTAATGGGTGCAATTGGGGGTAAAACGAAGTAAGATAAGGGGGTAACGGGGGTAAAACGATGTAAGACTAAGGGACAATGGGGGTAAGTTTTTGTATGAGCAGGGGGTAATGGGGGTAAAACGCAGCGTGTATGAACTCTGTGCTCAAGCAATTGGAAATAAAAAAAGCATGCTCAATTAGCAGCACAATTAGCAAGGCATTCCATTAGTCTGTAAGCTAAACAGAAGTTTATACGGGTTGAAACAATCTTGCAGGAACTGATAATTATCGCATCTATTAAAGATGATTGTCTCTTTTTTGAAAGTGGCAAACAAGATATAGAGCGAATGGTCTGTCTTTGTGTAGTTGATTTGGTTATATTAGGAATGTGACAACAATTGTGTCAACATATCTAAAACGAAGTAAGCGAGAAAATCAAAATGATTAGTTATGGTGACCTGAGTTGGTTTTCCAACAACAAAAATAGAAGGGATAGAAATCAAAATAACGCTGAGCCCAGAGGTTTCTTTGAAAAAGTTACTAGAGCTCTAAAAAAGTGACTGTGAGACACTGTAAACAAGTTTGGATATAAATTCAAAGCTTCTAAGACCTGATTGATCAGAAATAGGAAGCAAACAATTTAAAGAAAGGCAACCTTGTGTTTATAGGAGAAAAGTAAGACGTTTGAACTTTTTCGGGTTAGTTCTATTTGCACTGTCTAGACCAGACATTAAACAGAGAGCTGATATTTTCAAATTATTTGGGTAAACAAGAATTGGAACGCTGCAAAGACTTGTCTGCCTTTTTGACTAGGACAAATTCCCCGAGACTGATTTGGGATAAGTTGTGAAAATTAAATTGTGATAAAATAGATATAGAATAGTTTCCAGATTCTGACTGATCTGCTTACTTTGATAATAGAAAATGTACGATTGGTTACTGTTTCCAGCTTGAGAATAGTTCAGAAGCAATCAGTTGTGCCACAAAGTTACAAAAGTGCGCATCAACTTCCACACTGAAGCTGCATTGAATGCAAAAGTAGAGGCAAGTAAAGAGGTGGTACAATTAAGAAAAATCTTGAAGGAAATGAACATAGATGTTGAGCAGTCTTTGCAAGTGTTTGAGAAAATAAAGCATATATATGTCTCTTAGTAAGATTTCCATGAACCATTGCGAAACAAAGCAGTTTTTGTTGAAAGTACTCTTCACTCGGAACTTAGTTGAGGCTAGACCACTATACCTGAACTAATTTTCAGCCAATCGCTTGCCAACAGACATCTTAACAAAAAATTTGGGGAGACAAAAATTTCACTTTTCATGATATTCTCCTAGGTTCAAGCACTTAAGGTGACAGGAGGTGTCTCAAATGAATAATATTAATTGTTTGAATACGAAAAAGTATACTCACCTAATTCCATGCACATGCCGTTTTACATCATGGTTGTTGTTGTAAAAACAAGGCTATTTTCACGTGCCGTTTGAACTGATGTGTTTCACAACTATTCCATTTTAGCATGTGAACTGATAACCTTTGATTTTGAATTTTGACCGATCACCATGATAAAATTCTAGTAAACATCCCGTGTCACCGAAAGCCATCAAAGCTTTTACTCACAGATGATTGTATAGAATGTGAAAAAGCGGTAATCACTGAGTATTTATACGAGGCAAGTAATGTTCCTATTGCAACTGTTCTCACCCATCAATTCTAATTGAAATATTTGGTTACATTATTTTTCTCTGCATTCCCATTAACCGATACGTTTCAAACCTATTGTGTTTTCATATATCTCAAAAAGCCAAACCTAGACATCTGGGATCTATTCTGATCCTCAAGTGCCCTTATGCCTGTAACAATTTGTTGTTTAGACCCCACTTGTGGGGGAAGGAACTATGTACACAATTGTTTTTTTTTGTTCAGTCAATTTAGGCCGATCGATATATTCATCGCAGAGAAATGTGAGTGGTATCATTAAAAAGCTGTTCCAGCCTAGAATTGAAAATTAAAAAGATTTTTTTGATTTTGCTTTTATCGAGGAGTTATCGAGGATTGAAATTTTGTGTGAACACGGGATATTTGTTTATTTTTAGTGTGATTCTTCTTCAAGTTAAGATTTTTTCTATAAAAATAGTAGTTCAAACTTAAATTTCTTGCCAAAAATGAACCAATTTTTTGTTCCTAATAGACTCAAGGCGATAAAAAACACTAGTTTTGGTCTAATAGGGAGCTTCAATATCAAAAAAAAAATTGAAATCTCTTTGAGAGCTCTTTTTTTATAAAACTTTTCTAACTTTTTCTTCTTTCTTAAGCCACCTGGAGACAAGTCACTTTTCATATCGAGTTTCCTTTGTTGACAAACCTCCTTTGCAGTCAAAAGAAGCCCAATGAATAAAAAAATTGTTGTCAATGAATTGCTCATTTAATTTTTTTAAATTCGACTCTGAGTTTTCGTAATTTTAAATGATTTTTTGAATTTTTTTCAGGTTTTACTAATTTTTTGGAGTCTTATGGCACATTAATTCATTATTTAACAGTGCAAAATGTGCCGTAATGAGATTTATGTGAACATATCTAGTGCTGTGAGTGGACAGCTAATGGCTGTTAAGACTTAAAAATATTTTTTGGGAATTTTTTTCGAACATTAACCAATCATAACCTTATTATCGTGAACTGTAAGTCAGACTCTGTGATGATAGCACCCTCTGCCGTCGTACTGTAACAAAATTTGATCTAGCTGGCGGTTTTATCTTCTAATTTTTAGTAATATGACTTCAATGAAACAAGATTTCAAATTTTTTTAATATTATTTTTGGATATTTCCGTATCATTGGTTACTTTTGAAATCTTATCACATTATCCTAAAATTGACAGCTCCTATTGGCTTAAAGAATACGTTAAGTGGATCAAAAATAAAGTTTTCAGAGAAAAGCTTATATTTTCCAATGGCTTCGACCCTTTCTTCTCGCACTTCTCTACTGAATTTTTGGTTTTTGCCTGTTTCTGTTGTTGTTTTTATAGTCTTCAGACCTATTGTGAGCTCTTATTGACTATCTATGCATGACAAACATTTTTTCTGCCATCGTGTTATTTCTGAGCGTAGTTTTTGAACTCCGTTAAAAGCTTTTGAGGTTAAAGGCTGTTAATACTTAAAAAAAAAATTTCTCGCTCAATTTTTTACTTGAAATTGCTATTTTTGACTATTTTTGTTCTTTAGGTAGACGTAAATTTCTTACAAGTCTCCTAATTATGTGATTGAGGATTGAATTAAAGATGGTACCCGAATCAGTCAGTCAGTTTATAGCCTTTAGTCTTAAAACTTATGATATATATTTCCAAACCTTTTTCAAATTTTTCATTTTTTGTTGTTCTTTTCGTCAAATTGTAGCTTATTTTCATCAATGAGAGGTCACGTAAAATTTCTTGTTTTTCAAATAATAACATATCTACTGATATTATTTGTCACCGATGCTTTGTTTGTAGGAAAATATGCGTTATTGAAAGCGTTTTTTTCAGTGGTCATTTTTTGCGTTTCTTTTTCTCTTCTTTCAGAACAAACGCGTAGTAACAGATCCCAATGATTTACAATCGTGGCCCAAAAAACTAATTTAATCTCTCAGTATAATTCCTGCAGCTGAATTAGTAGAAACTAGAATTGAAGTAAAAATGCATAATATCCAGATAATAGCTAGATAGCTAATGATTTTAATGGTAGCAATAATTTGTGTTTCCGCAAATCGTTTGTAATTTTTAGTTCATTTCTAAGGCTTACCCTACCCAAAGACAAAACTTTTTTGGTTTTGCAATAACTTTTTAGTTATTTATCAAGGATTATTTAGTTAAAATCTGATGATTTTTAAGACCTTTGAAAATTCTTGTTTTAAAAAAAGTTGACAAGTTTTTGAATTTCGCCTCATTGATCGCTTTCTTTATTGACTTGTAACATAGTCTCATTAAGAAATCTTTCCGTCCTCTGTATAGTAAGGAGAAAGTAAATTTGAGTAGTTAAGGTTTCATCTGACATCTGACTGTATTCTGACGTTGTTGCTTTTAGATATTCAGTTTTTTAGATATTCAGTTTTTGTCGTGAAATTTTTTGTTTTTGCTATTTTTTGTTGTTGTTTTTTTTTGTCTCGTAGTCTCTTTAAGGTCAGATCCCATTGGCGCTGCAATAAGGCATGGCTTTATGTAATTCATTTAGTAGATAGGTTGTGTAACGATTGTTTTAAACTCAAACATCTATTTTTGTTATTTCTTCATTTGGTTGACAATTAAGTCACGCACATTAACGAGCCGCGTTGTTCGTTGTTATATAGCACATAGTAGGGAGTGTAAAAGTTATGCATGTCCACTGACCTTTGAAAAGCGCATTGGCGTGCCAAATTATAAAGTGTCAGATTTCAAGCGTCATTAAGTAGCAATTCCGGAATGGTAAAAAGTTCTTTTTACAATCACTCTGATGATTTCACTTCTGGCATCAAAAGCGAACTCTGGAAAATCTGTCATTAAAAGAGAACCGTCCAACGGATCGAGATGTAAGATAAAATTTCTTACATCTCGATACGTATAATTTGTGGGTGGGGCTCCATTGTCTTCCCCCCCCCCCCCCCTACGTATAATTTGCGGGTGGGGCAAAAGACAATGGAGAAGCTGCTCCATTGTCTTTTGCCTCACCCATAAATTATACCTAGTAATATAGCACGATACAATGTGAAAAATAGCACGGGCGTCTGAAGGTGTAAAATTTAAATGCCCACTGTGACGAAGTGACTATAATGGCAAGGACCCGACTTTTCCTGTAAGTCACGTAGCGTTACTTGAAACTCGCACATTGCAAGTCTTCTATAGCCAAGGGATAAGAAAAACCGGATATTTTCCGTTTGTGCCACTGCAGCTTGGTGGGTGCATGTTATTTGCACCCCCCAGACGCACATGCCATATTTTTACATGATTCACTGTGTAACGCCACGTGCTACAGTTAAAGAGCACGTGACGTTACATCGTGAATCATTATGTAAAAATATGGCGCGTGCGTCTGGTGTGCAAATAATATGCACCCATGCGGAAAAGATCCTTGCGAAAAAACCTGATACTCTAGAATCTGGCACCGAAGACATCTGGTATCCCCCCCCCAAAAAAAAATAGTTCAAAAACTATTAGAGAGGTGTCGAATAAACACCTAAAAATATAAAAATACAAATGGGTTTTGTGTGCCTGCGAAGACGACACGTCATTTGTATCAAGCGTCTGTCAAATCAACACAAAGAGGCAAGATTGCGAATGGACAGAATGGGAAGAACTCATTATGATAAATAACTACCAAGCATGGAACAACAAATCCCTTACACATCCACCCAACAGGGAGTTCAAGAGACACGAAGAGCGGAAACAATTGCGAAACAAATCGCATGGAGGCAAAGGATGTGAGGGTGAAAACTTTCAGGTGAGCAATTATGCATTTATATCAAATGTCCATACGAAATATGCATTATGAAATACGGAAATGATCCATATATACAATCTATATATGGTTGTGTTTTACATACACACAAAAGCACCCCAGGTCGAGGTTTTTGGGTAAATATTTGCAAGAAATGCGGTAAATGCGGTGAATTTTCGTAAGAGATTGCGGTGATTGCGGTGAATGCGGTGACAATAAATATTTCACCGCATTTCATCGCATTTCTTACAAAAATTCACCGCGAAATTCGCCGCAGTTCTTACAAAAATTCTCTACCGCATTTGCGTTCCAACGTTTCCTCAATCAGATTTAAATTCACAAGAAATATCATGCTCGTAAGTGACCAGTGGCGCAGTGGAAAAAGCAGTTGAAGGGATGCAGGAGGTCAGAGGTTCGAGTGCGTGTAGCGAAGATTCCTTTTTGTAATAATACTGAGAACGCGGTGAAATTAAATAACTCCCCGCGCTTCACAGTATTCACTGCAAAAAGTTGTAAAAAATACGCGGTGAAAATTATTTCTTTTTTTACCGTATTTCACCTCATTTTTTTCAAAAATTCACCACCAAACCTCGACCCGGGACAGAACAAGAAACAAACAAATGAACACTCACACACACACACACACACACACACAAACACACACACACACACACACACATATATATATATATATATATATATATATATATATATATATATATTATATATATATATATATATATATATATATATATATATATATGTGTATATATATATATATATATATATATATATATATATATATATATATATATATACATATATATATATATATATATATATATATATAAAACTGGCAATGAAAAGATTGAATTTTTAAAAAAAAAGGTTTTCAAAAGAGCTTGTTGAGCTCCAGGCTATTTTTGATTACATTTGTTTGACCTAAAAAGCATGTCAGACGTGAATCATTAGCCTTCGATACCGCCCCTTATCAGACGCAGTTGCACTTCAATCACATTAGTTGTCATTAGTTGTCCAGTAATATAGAGTTCAAAGAGAACAACCTAAAGAAAGTTGTTCATAAGATAAGCTTGAAATAGCTTTACAAGAAACGCTACTTGTTCAAAGTATACTAGTTGGTTAGAGAAATGAAGCCTTGAAGAATGTGAGAACGGGTTATAAAAGATGCCCAAGTTCGAATCCAGTACTGGTGCGTTTTCACAGTAATTGCAGCTGCATAGACCCCCTAACAGGTTATTGGCCAAGACCTCAGTCTCTGAGATTAACCGCAAACACGAGACAAGATAGTTAGAAACAGTGAAGATGATGCTCAATTTAAAGCGGAATGTTGCAAGGTTGAGAGAGAACAACCTAAAGTAAGTTTTGCCTAACAAAAGCTAGAAACAGCTCGACAACAAATTCTACCTGTTCAAATCATCATTGGTTAGAGAAATGAAGCCCTGGGGAACAAGAAAGAACGTGAGAGGGGGCTATAAGTGATGCCCAAGTTGGAGAGCGTAAGACGAGTTTGTGTAAATGGGTAGCGCACAACGCTTGCGAGTATGAAACGGTGGTTGAATGAAGTAGTGGCCCATTTTCACTGTAGTTACACCTGCAGAGACCCACTAACAACTAGTTTGTGCAACACACTTATCCTGCAACAACTTAATGCTCAACAACTTTCAGTTTTCAATTGAAGGAATTTTTTGCAGTGGAGCAACTTCGTATTAAACTCACTTGTATCAGCCTGTTATGATTAGAGCAAAACACTTATAATCACAATCTCTGAAGAAAAAACAATTATTATCAGACAAACTTGAACAGAAAAAAATTTTGATCAGATACACTTGGATGAAAAAACAATTCTGATATCGTCTGATTAAAATAGAGCGCAGTGAAATTGATTTTCGACGAATCTACTCACATCGAAGCTATTTTTGATCAAACCTCTCGCACTACTTTTTCAGAAAGGAGTGGAACAAAAAATGGTAATACCTATTTGTACTGGAAATAAATCTGGTTTAGCCAAAAATGAGTGACTTGATAAGTCAAGTCCGTTTCTTGTTATAGGGTTGCTTCCTAAGGAAGATAACGCAATTTCTGTCAAAAATTCACCGCTAAATTCACCAAATATCTATACCGCAGAAATATTGCAAAAAATGATGCAAGAATAGCCGCGATTGCGTCGAGAGTGATGAAAAAAAATAAACGCAAAAAAACAACAAACCGTACAAAGTTGCCGCAAGGAAGCGCAATTTTCAATCAGCTCGATTTTTTTTTTATGAAACTTTGAAAGATTTGAGGTAAACGCGTTGAAAGAGTTATTTCACCGCTTTTACAACGTGGGTAGGTTTCACTGAAACGCGGGCAGATCTGGAGTAGTGGTAGCAAAGTTCGTTTTTGTTAAATAATTTTCTATTTCAGGTTCCTATTTACTACTCTTAACTTAGCACTTTTAATAAATATTCGTGTAGTAACCAGCAGACAGATGGAACACTTTTAACTTTTGAAAAGAGTTTTTTAGTAAGACAACGTATAAAAATTACGGAAATGTATGTCATTACAGTCTCTGCGTCAAACGAGATTAAAATCTAAATAAAATCAAACTCATAGTCATACTAAGAGTTCGCTTTTTAAGGCAAGTCTGAAACATCTGGTTTAATTTGTGTAGCTTGTCTAGATTTAAATTCGATTTGATCTGTTTTTCGTTGCATAAAAGCAAATAATTTTTATTCAAAAGGAGTGGAATAGTAATCAAAGTAGTCAGATATCCCCTATCTATGTGAAGTCTAAAACATTTAGAATATTTTGGTACAGTTTCTCTAGGAAAAACGTTACGTTTTCATCAGTGCAATTGGTGAGAAAACAGTTTTCAACCCCTGAAAACCGCACATCTTACGTCAATTTTATCAATAAGAATTTCTGTAAATAATTTTTGCGGTGAATTTTTGTAAAATTTGTGTTTTCTAGCAGTTTTTCTTTTTCTTGCTTCCTGTTGCTAGCGGTGAATTTTGTTTCACCGTTTTAGCTGTGAAAAATATTCAGCGCCAAAAACCGCCATAACTTAAAAAATCTTAAAAAAGCGCCAAAAATCTTAAAAAGTTTCAACGCTCCACAAAATTCATTGAATCTGATAAAAATTCGCCAGAAACATCATAGAAATAAGTGACAGATCACGTATTGGAAAGAGAAGTTCTTGAAACGCAGGAGGGGAACGCAGACGTAGGAGGTTTGAACCCGCGTACGCCAGTTTCTTATTTGCAAGAATTCCGGTGAATGCGGTGAAAATAAAATTTTCGCCGCTAAAATCCGCAAATTTCACTAAAGTTCACCTTTTTCACCGCATTCATCGTTGAACGGTGAAAATTTTTTTATCACCGCTATTCACTGCAATTCATACATGATTTTTTCCACAAAACCTCGGCTCGGGCTTTTCTCGTACAAAACTCAAGAAAAAGTACTTGCGCAAAACTACCGCAACTTTTGTCATGATGATATTTGTTCAACTTTCAAGGAGATCTAAACTGCTGCTGCATACGAAGTAATAAACACTCGAATGCAATTTATGATACGCTAAATGCTATCGACTCACTACGAAGAAAATCGTTTGAAAAATCAACGGTAGTATCTTAATCAGCGAAGCATCCTTTTCAGGCATATCTTCTAAAAAATATGGGCTTTGTTGGAGTCAAGTGGGCAAGTGGTCAACTTAAAGTAGGCTCCGACAGTATAGCCAATTATGCATATAACAAGAGAATATCCCGCTCAGAACAACAAAGCTAGAAGAGGGCTTTTGAGGTTTAGCAGCAAACACAAAGGCGACCATGAGAAGTGGTTCACAATAAGTAGAAGAGCAAAAACCTAGGAGATAGAGGGAAAATGCTCATATTAGACATTTGATTTGTTAAAACCGCTATCACAACAGAGGAGTCTATTGCCCGAGAGACACTCTTTCCAACAGACAAAGTTTCCGTCTGCAAGTCAGATTTTTGCCTTTTGTGGACATATCTGATGTTCTTTCGCCTCATTTATCCACGTTTTATCTAAAAACTGAATTGTGAATAAATGTGACTGTGAATTTTGGCCGACCAAGTGTTTAGAAATTCCGTCAAAGTTTTAGGTTTTAACGTAAGCAATATTCACGGACGATTATTGAGGGACCTTCATCCAAAAAATTTCTATTGATGTTATATTAATTTGACCTTTAAGTGTTCATCGGTAATTTGTAGTAGACAAATCAGTTAATAAAGTGGGTTAAGATAAACAAATTACAAGCGTAGAAATAGGTTGCGTTTGAATAAATTAAAGTGAAAAAAAGTGACATTAATTTGCGGACAATAGTCACAACAAATTATCCACAATTGACAAAATTCAAGCATTTTGGATAAATGAGACGGATGTATCCACTTTTGATCGAATTCGAACTAGTCTTCCCTACTGTCAGTGTTGTCCGCGCGGGCTTATAAACCAACTCTTTACTCGACAAAAATGTACGCTTCGCAACGTAATGTAAGGGGAAACGCAAGGGAAATGGGATATGTCTCTCCTATGTAAAGCGGTTGATAAAAAATTATTCGGCTTGTTTATCGAAGTAAATTTTATCTCCTTTTATAAATGCAATCTCTGAGTTGGATGAAAGAGGTGATCTGTCATGTTTTCTCTGATGTGTGTTCTGATTTTAGTTATTCGAATGGCTCTTTTTCCTTCCGCCTAAAAACTACTATTTGCTCTGGGCGGAGGCAAATGAAGCGTGCGAATCATTTGGCTGGAAGTTGTTTGGAAACATCAATGGATCTCTGGAGCAAGTTAACTTACTTTGCAATATGATGGGTAGTGGCAACTGGATCTGGACGGCAGTCACCGATCTGGTACCAAATTATTTCCACTCAATTTTTTTGTTTGCATTTTTTCCTAATTTCTGCCCATGGAAATCCCCTCCTTAATTTTTTATGCCATCACAGTAACAGCACGTGTCATTATTAGTCAGTATTTTGTCAGCATTGTCTACGTAGCACGTGCTCAGGGTTTCCATTAATATGCACCAACCCAACCAAGTGCTGGGTACAAGTGAGGTCATAGATTGTCTCATTTTGGTTTAAAAAACTTTAAAAAGCGCAACGCGCAAGTATCAAAACGCCAGGTCTCTGCAATGCCAGATTCTCCTAAACAAAGTACAGAAAATTAAATGTGCCGACATTTAAAAACCTGCGCAGTGGCTGTTGCAATCAAGTTTATGTGACTCTGCTAAGCATAGATTGCTACTCTGCCCGAAGTCACTGTGAAACTATTATTATCGGAAATTGCGAAGCAATTCGAGATATTTATCCAGAACTTAAAGGTGACCTCTCCAGACTCACGTAACCTTGCTTAAAACACAACTTGCAAATTTCAAATTTCCGAACGTTTATAGATGTCAACGTCTGGTTGTGCATAGAGGAGCTTCTAGCTTTTGAATTCTGGAACTTCTATACTCCGACGTATGATTTCTTTGTTCAAATCACGTGGTAATTTATTATTGCATTTTTTGAGGAAGACATCTAGAATTGAAGTTTTGAAGCTCTCGAAATATGAAGGTCAAAAGGTTGTTTACCGCAACATGAACTGGCCTCCTTGAACGAGTACAAATGAAAAGTAATATTGAAGTCACTTGAGATCACTTGACACCAGACACTTCACAGAAAATTTTACTCGAGGAAATTGTTTTCTGAAAATTGATTGTTGTTTGCCTTGTTGTCATCTTCGTCGTCGTAGTCGTCATCGTCGTAGTCGTCATCGTCGTCTTTGTCGTTGCCGTCATCATCATCCTCATGGTCATTATCATCATCATCATCATTGTGGTCATCATTGTCTTTGCTGTCATGAAGGTAAATGAGTAACAATTAGCGTGAGAGACTTCAAATTATTGATTGCTGATGTTATTGACTTGAACAGTGACTGCTCATTGTCTAGGGATCGCTTTTCTTTCGTCTTGTTGTATTGAAATGGGCTGTGCTGCTGACTTGTCAATCCTCATACATTGAGTTATCCGCTGTCTACCATTTGGGTAACTGAGATTCTGGCTTTTCCTTCTTGAATGGAACAAGTCGGCTGACTGGTCGTGTGTAGAGTCCTGTTTGAGTTCTAACTTGGACGTCTCTTACTATCTTGTCATTTTCGTCGAAAATTTTTGTAATCCTTGCCAGTGACCATAGCATTGGAGGCGTGTTGTCTTCCTTAATGATAACATTTTCATTGACGGCGTACTGTTGCCTGTAATCGTGCCATTTTGGTCGATGTTGAATTGTTGTCAAGTGGTCCACGGACCACTTTTTCCAAAATTGTCTGACAATGTTGCTGACGCTTTTGAACCTTCCGTTTAGTGTCCAGTTGTCTTCTTGAGATGGCTCCGGGAAAGCTGTTAAGGGGCGTCCAATAGGAAAA
The DNA here is from genome assembly GCF_964194025.1 of Convolutriloba macropyga. Classification (NCBI taxonomy): domain Eukaryota; kingdom Metazoa; phylum Xenacoelomorpha; order Acoela; family Convolutidae; genus Convolutriloba; species Convolutriloba macropyga. The sequence continues at coordinate 41,081,731 of NC_134477.1, read as the reverse complement.
TGAGCGGGTGTTAGTGCGGAGGGTTCACTGGAATTGCTAGAGGGGGCTGTCAGGGGCGCGAAGTGAGGATAACCTCAATTTGTGTGATCAAGGTTGTGAAATTCTCAAAAGACATCTTTGTTGTCCCCACAGTCCTGTAGAAATGTCTCTTCATGTATTTTTTGTGGCTTCCCAGAGATCTCCAAGGTGAGGCATCCGTGGAGAAATTGTCAACCAGTTTATCTGCTGTCCTGCAGTGAAGGCATCCACCATTTCCTTGAATTCTTTGTCCATTAATAATTTCTGAAACTCAATTTCTCCCCGAGTTCCAATGAAAGTCCTTGATTTGTCACTATAATTATTTTCGGGCAGTCCACGTCAAGCTGTGAAACGTTTTATGGCGTCCAGAGAGTCCTCTTTTGTCAATGTTGTCACTGTTTCCATATGAACAGCCTTTGTGCTGAAAAATTACAAGAAGGGCAACATACGTCTTCTGCAGTTTTCCACTGCTGTCTTTTGTGCTGAAAGGTCCGCAAAAAGGATGAATGAAAGCAAATGATGAAACAACACGTTGTGTTGGCAGATCTCCCATTTGCGGCTGAAGAATCTAGGCGTCATGGCGAATGCAGGGCTTGCATTTGTAAATAATTTTTTAACAGGTTATAGTCCTCTGGGTATCCAAATTGTTTGTCGAAGATAAAACAATGTTAACTGTGGGCCTGCATGTAATCTCCTTGCATGAGTTTCACGAATCAGAAGCACTGTGAGTGGTGTATCTTTGAGAATTAGGATAGGAAACTTCTTGTCAATGTTTTATAGCGAAATTGGTAGTCGTCCGCCCACGCGAACAACTTTAATGTCTGGGTCGTAGAACGGAGCAAGTTTGAAAATTCGTCATCTTTTTGGCAAGAACTTTATTCTTTGTTTTGTGGTAATATTGATCCATTAATCTTCACTTGCACCTACATGTTGCTAAAATTCGTTGAAAATTGTTGATTTATCGAAATTACCTAATTGAGCTGTACCAAGCTTACAAGCTTACCTACCTGAACCTTACCAATCTTGCCTACATCAACCTTACCAACCTTACCTAGCTCAACCTTACCAACCTTACTTATCTCATTTTTGACCAACCTTACCTACCTTAACCTTACCAACCTCAACCTTACCTACCTCAACCTCACCAACATTACCTACCTCAACTTTACCAAGGGGTTTACGACAATACACATTGTCACAATTGTTGTTACCTTTCCCTTCTGTCATTGATGAAGATGATTTACTAGCAATGGCACCAAACTCTTTCAAGTACAGTTTTCGAATCAGACTGTATTTTGCAATCCGTCCATGATAAAGATCTCAAGAGCTGAGCTGACGACATGATTAAAATTCAGATGCTGTTGCAGATTCCGAAATTTGCTGTTGACATCGTTTTGATGATAGGTTCCTCTTCTGTGAGTAGCATTTAGTATCGGATGTGTTAGATTTGGTATCGGATAGTGTTGGATCGGTCCTACTGGCAAAGGTCTTCTGGCTTTGTTGTTTAACCTTCTGAATGAATTTCCTGACATAACAAAAAATTCAAGCCCGTTTTTCAAACGAGGATATTTGATTATTTAGCTGAACTATTGAGTTGTTCTCCTGAGTACTAACCATTGTCGTTTGCTTCAGTGTTTCCTTGTTGCACTTCCCTGTTAACTGTGGGCTGATATTCCTCCTTGATTCCGCCTTCGGCCAATAATCTTCGCGTTTTCTAACCAGTGCTGTCCATTCCACCAAAGGCTGTGTTTCGCTAGGTTTGCGGCTGAGATCCCTCGTGATGCGCAATCAGCAGGATTCTCCTCCGTCGGCACGAGATACAATTGCTGGATGGAATGATGTACTGAATTTTGGCAACTCGGTTGGCTCCCTCAGTTGAACTGTGAGTCGGCTACACTGTTGCCGAAGGCCTTTCGACTACGCTTTGTTCCATTCAAGTCGGTTCATCCAAACCAGTTGCACAAAAGACTTGAACTTTATTGTTGTAGGTGAAAGCCATCCCGGCGGATCAAGAGCTGGGTGACTTCCGACAGTATTTGGCGTTTTGTAGATGTTGTCTTTTCGTCCAGTTTTGATATTAAACTGAAGTGGTCTAGATTTCGTTTCCACTTGACGCCTAATATTTTAATACTGTAGTCGTCGCTTTTAATTGTCATCTCTTCGGTAGTTTCTCGAAAATTTGCAGTTAATTTTTCAACATGTTCGGGGTTATTTGAATTCCATTTGCGAATCTCAAACCCTGCCTCTCAAAAAACTGCTATGAAGGAGTCCTGCAGTTTCATTGCATTTTCCAGATCGGGTGCTCCTGTCAACAAGTCGTCGACGTACATGTCTGTCATGATTCCTAGCTGCAGATTTCTTTCCGTAACATCTTCCGTCAAACCTGTAATGGACAAACAGAATGGATTGCTGATGATGCTGTTCCGTACGTGACACATGTCATCCTAAATTTCTTTATATTTGTTGAGTTTGGTTCCTTCCAAAGTAGTCGATGACAGTTTTCCTTTTCGGCATCCAGTTGCACTCGTCTGTATTTTTTTATAATATCTGCTGAAAGGGCTACAGGATACATACGGATCAAGATGCTGAATAGATCTTTTTGGGTCTTTGATGCCACCATCAGTCTATCGTTCAAAGCAATTCCACTGGTAGTCTTCGCTGAACCATCAAAGACAACACGCAGCTTCGTAGATGTACTTGAGTCTTTGAACACACAGTGATGGCTGAGACAATAGCTTTTCTCTATTGACATTAGCATCTCCTTTGCGGGTACTTCTTATATGTGTCCTAGTTTAATGTACTCCTGGATGAACTCGTTGTATCTTCTGTACAGATCAGGCTGTTGTTGAAGTCTATAAAGGAGACTTCCAAGTCTTCGTCGTGCTTCCTGCTGTGAATCCGGCAGTTCTCCAATTTCGTTCTTAAACGGCATTCTTACGATGAACCTTCCTACAGGGCTTCTTCCTGTGGCTGACTTGAAGTGTTCTTCTCATCTTCTTTCTTCGTCTGTCAAATGTTTTGTGCAGGGTCTTCCTAGATTTCCCAAAAACGCTGTAAACTCTCCTAAAATGATGACACAAAGCAGGTTTGCAAACTGGAAGAATTGGAAGTTTGCACGTTTTTGCGTCCAATTACGAAACAACCGAATGCTGAGAGTCGATAAGTAACGGGGGTGTCTGGTTCTTTCAGTCGGCTGTTCCCAAACATCCAGTCTTTGTAGTGTCCAGCTCCAATGATGATATGAACTTGGGCAGGCTTGTTAAAGTCGTGATCAGCCAACTGTAGTTCAATTACTGTCTCCAAATTGTCTGTGTTGATGTATCGAGAAGGCAAACCGTTTTTCATTTTTGTCAAAACTGACGGGTCAGTGATAATTGGTGCTTCGGTGTCTGGTTGAAGGAGAACAACAACAAATCAGCGCTAAGCTGAGACTTCATTTCCTCCGAGTCCAAAAACACGAGTATTGTTCCTCTTTCTCTTCAGCTGAAGTCTTTGCACTGCCGCTAGAGTTACAAGATTATTCTGAGATTCAGAGTCCAGAATTGCTCGCAGATATACGATTTCTCCTTGGACATCAACAAGAACTGCTGTCTGGAGAAAAATGTCCTGTGTTGTTTCTTCATGGCTGAGAGCTGCGGTTATCTTTCGATCGAAAATTGTTTGTTCTGCATTACTGCTTGAAGCTCCAGATGTAACCTTTTCCTGTTCCCCTGCGTTCGCTTTGCGGCTGTTTCCAAACAATTTTTTCATTTGATTGTTGAGTTGATTGGCACCTTCTCGATGCAAAAAGGTTTGATGCTTTCGTCCAACTTGGCGGCACGAAGAACCTTTGCAGTTCTCTGCTCGATGTCCTGGTCGTAGACATTTAAAACAAAGTCTTTTGATCAGCTGGGCCGGATCCTTGATACCTAAAACTTTGTACTTCTCACATTTGAAAATTGTTCCTATTCACAACATCCGCATTGCTGATTCGTTGCAAGGACATGAGTGTTAAGCTGTCTCTGCGCTTGATTTTGTTGCGAATGAGATCATTTTTTGGTATTTGATGAGCTGTTGCTTGGTGCTGCTGACTCCAGGGCTTGAACACGTTCCTCCAGTAAAGTCTTTAGTTCCTGATAGGTCAGTAGTTCTTTCCCCTTTAAAGAAAGCTCCCAGAACTTTCGTGTTTCGGAGGGCAGTATTTTTGCAATCAAGTAGACAAAGAAAAGGTCCTGATGCTCAACTGGTTGTCCCCTGTTCCGAAGAGAGAGTCTGTGCTCCACCATTGTGTCGACAAGTTTTCGTAATTCCCGCTTATTTTCATTTGAAACTGGTCGATGGGAGACAATTCCATGGATGTGGGCTCGCAGTATCAATCTTTTTGTTGTCGTAGCGGTTCTGCAAAATTTCCATTGCAACATCGAAGTTGTCGTCGGTGACTGTGATTGAAGTTAACATCTTTTAACATACTTCTCCTTTCACTGCTGAATTCAGGTACTGTATTCTCAAACTATTTGTCAACTGATCGTTATCTATTACTGCTCCCTTGAAGCGATCGAAAAACGAGATCCAGTCCAAGTAGTTTCCGGAAAAACTGGGCAACTTGAGCTTCGGCAGATTGATGTTCTGGATATTTTTCGAAATCGTGGTGTTCCCCCGCTGCAAATGATCTCTTTTGTGATGAGTGCCTTGTTTTTTGCTGAACAAAAACCGATGAACATAGTCGATGTTTTGCCATATCTTGTCGTCATACTCCTCTGTCTCAACAATTTCATCGTTCAAGTTGTCGGGATCAGTAAAAGGAGACTGAACTTTTTGGTTCGGCTCAGATAAGAAGGCCTGCTTCTTCTTCAATAATTCAACTATCTGCTGCAGTCGGATAAGGTTGTCTTCATTGAGAAGTGTAAAACGGTTTGTTCATTATGCCGTCTGCTTCATTGTAGAGTTTTGTTGCAACTCCTCTGTGTGCTCCAGGGGACTTTCGAAGAAGTTCTAGATTTTCTGGCATGTTTCTGATATGCTGTTGTCTCACTGTTCTTTGCCTTGGTCTTGATTATGTTCTGTACATGTATTCTTTGGCTGTATTCTTTGGCTTTGTCTGTTGCTGTAAATCTTTTGTGGAAAAAAACTCAGAAAACAAGTTAAATCAGCGTGAAAGTTGTAGATATAGAGTTGCATCTATCCCCCCAGCAAAAGTATTTTACGCGCAAACTTAGTCTTAGTACTTCAGGGGGCAAAGTAAGCTAACAAAAATTGAGTTCTCGATGAGAACTAGATAGAGATTGACTTCCCCTAAAGTTTTCCAGACAAAATTTGCAGAATCTTGAGAATACAGTTACCCCACTAGATATCCTCTACCGGGTCCCTTGGTTAGGTAAATCAACCTAGTTATACAAGTAAATCAAATTGAAAAACAAGTGGGGGATGTGGGTATCTACGGGGGGGTCCTTTTTTCAATTTCCATTTAAGTTTCGCCTTTTTAGGTTATCAACAAATTTTTGAGAGAGTGAATGCTTTGGGCGCTTAATGTTTTGACTATTTCATCGTTAAACTATTTTTCGGCGAACCATTAAATCAACCTTATTAGGTAAATCAACCTAGGTTAGGTAAATCAACCTAGTTATACAAGTAAATCAAATTGAAAAACAAGTGGGGGATGTGGGTATCTACGGGGGGGGGGGTCCTTTTTTCAATTTCCATTTAAGTTTCGCCTTTTTAGGTTATCAACAAATTTTTGAGAGAGTGAATGCTTTGGGCGCTTAATGTTTTGACTATTTCATCGTTAAACTATTTTTCGGCGAACCATTAAATGTTGCGTCGCAACACTTGTTTTTGTAAATTATACTTGCTTTAAATGCTTTAGAGACTTAATTGCTTGATGCTTAAGAAGAACTCAAGCTCAAAAGAAAAATGTTTGTGACAAAATCAGATGAAATTATGATTTTTTTTGTTCAAATCACGTGGTAATTTATTGTCATAAATTTAGTGCCATGTTTGCTATAAATCTTCATCTTACGGTGAGCTGTTTTTGTTTTTTGTATCCTGCATGTCTAAAATTGTGAGCGCACAGCTTATAGTGTACTGAACGTCACGAAACAATTAGCAGCCTACAATTTTGTGACATAAGACTTTAATGGGGACGCACTGTGGTACAGCTGACTCGTAATCAAGTTGGGAAGTAACTTATGTGGCACCAATTCCCCACCACAACGGACTCTTGCCCCATGAAAATGATAGCACGTTAGGGTAACATGCCCAAACTGCCGACGGAAATTTAATGAACTCTATCCAAGTTTTACAGAAGAAACGAAAGTTGTCATCAAATTTCAATCACTTTTTTATCTTTATTGCTTACTGCAATTCATACGTACGCAAGGCCACTGTGTAGGGGATCAAAGATGCAAAAACTATTTTCCAAACCTCATCCTAATTTTGTGCAGTGTGTCAAAAACTGAATATTTAGTTTGTGAATTTATATGGTGCAAACTTACTTTTGACGTTCAGTAATGTAGCCCGGGTCGAGGTTTTGACAGAAAATAATGTAAGATTAGCGGTGAATAGCGGTGAAAAAAAAAACATTTTTCACCGCAAAGCGCCCGCATCTTTTAGCGTTGAATGCGCTGAAAGCGGTGAATTTTTGTAAGAATTGCGTTGAATTTTGCGGTGAAAAAAATTTTTTCACCGCGTTCACCGGTATTCTTACAAAAAAGAAACTGCCGTACACGGGTTCGAACCTCTACCTCATGCGTGTCACCAACTTCGTAATCCACTGCGCAATCTGTCACTTACTTCAATGATATTTCCTGTGAATATAAGATAAGCGTTGAAATTAGCGCGGTGAATATTTGTAAGATTTGCGATTTTAGCGGTGAAAATTTTTTTTCACCGCATTCTGCTGGTAGCGGTGCAAAAAGAGTTAACACCTGAGCAGAATTTAAACGTTTAACATCGTGCAATAATATTGCAAGAGAAACTTATCTTGCATAAACTTGCACCATAGAAGTTTTTCGGACTACGTCTTAAAACAATTGTAAAGAATTGGCGAATGTCCCAAAAGGCAATTTTTTAAGTTTTAGCGGTTTAGGGTAACGAGCGGCCATATTTGGTGACCATTTTTCGTTTTGGGTAACCAATTTCTACGTTTTAAATAAGTTACTCATAAAGTGGAAGTAGGTTACTAATATCTTGTATAAAGGCGTAAATTTTTTAGTTAGTGTTCACGTGTTTAAACGTAATCCAATTCCACGATTTTGACCATGTAATGAGACTAAAGTTTATTGCCCGGATTTTTTTTTCAGACCCAATTCAAAGGCCTAATTGCTTTTGTTAACAGCGATATGAGTTATCGAAAAACTGCTAGTTGTCTCCTAATCCACAACTAGTTTCGAGAGGGTGATTTCTGTATCAGTACTGATAATTTCTGAATTTTACTCTGATTCAGTACTGAATTTGCTTTTGAGTTAGGTACGGGAGGCTTTAATTTCAGTCAATTTGACAGTCTTAGCGCGTGGAAATGACTCGTGGAAATGAGTCACTACCTATGTTGTGGAAATTAGTTTAAAAGTATTGTCACTAATTGTTAAAGTTAGCTCCAAAACACTACTTGTGGAAACTAATATTGGATAAACTTAAACTTGAAGAAAAATTGACACAAAATTGCTCATTGTAATCAATATGTACACACGCCTATAACCCTAATCTTAAAACAATGTTTGAAGAAAAAATACAAAATTTTGTAAATCATACATTGGCCAAGTAATGAAAATATTGCAAGGTCAACTTTTTATCTCCACTTAGGAAGTTAAACACATCCAAGTAAAGTTTATGCTACCCGCTTACTCAAAAACGTCACTCAAAATGATTAACAGAAAATAGAAAATAAGATGCGCAGACTTTATAGCGGCAAATAACGAATAGAGGCTCAATCAAAATCTTATTTCAAGCGCTACTGCGGAAGGGTTTTTTCAATTATTTTTTTTTATTATTTGAACTTCCCGGGTCGAGATGTCACCGCTAAAAATTGCTAGATGTAAGATTTGCGGTGAAATTGAGTAAAAGTGTAAGATTTGCGCTCAATGCGATGAATGCGATGAAAAAATTTTTAAGCGGTGAAATTTTTTTCACCGCTTAAGCGGTGAAAAAATTTTTTCACCGCTACCAGCAGAATGCGGTGAAAAAAAATTTTTCAGCGCTAACAACAGAATGCGGTGAAAAAAAATTTTTCACCGCTACCAGCAAAATGCGGTGAATAAAAATTTTTCAGCGCTACCAAAAGAATACGGTGAAAAAAATTTCACGGCTCCCAGCAGAATGCGGTGTGGCACTGAGTAAAGCGAGAGATTATTATCCAATCATTATTTGAATACGGATTGATATGAATAAAACACGTTCTAATAAACATTAAGTTCCGAAAAAACCCTTATAACCTAATTTTAAGTAAATACTACCATGATATGTATCGCATAAGGCGGTTTTCGGCTTAATATTTTTTCGTTCTCTAGACGATTGTTGACCGATTATGAACCAATTTTGTCGTCAATAACATCAGACAAAAACCGGTAAAAGAGCATCAAAAAACCACTTGTTGGCTTGATCGTCCCAATGCTTATACGTTGCTATCTTGGCTATACATGCGAATATACGTTGCTTTGTCGTTTTGTTAAAGAGAAAAAGATTGAATTGAAGCTTTGGTAGACTGTTTTGATTTCTTACAGCTACACGGTGAAAGAAAATTTTACCAGCAGAATGCGATGAAAAACAATTTTTCAGCGCTACCAACGGAACTCGGTGGAAAAAAATTTTTCACCGTTACCAGCAGCATGCGATGAAAAACAATTTATCAGCGCTACCAACGGAACTCGGTGGAAAAAAATTTTTCACCGTTACCAGCAGCATGCGGCGAAAAAAAAATTCCAGCGCTACCAACAGAATGCGGTGAAAAAAAAAAATTTTCACCGCTACAATTGCAAACCTTACCAATATTCACCGCTATGTTCAACGCTTATCTGAACTTCACATGAAATGCTATCGAAATCAGTGACCCATGACGCAGTGGAACAAGAAGTTGGTGACATGAGGAGGTGAGTGGTTCGAACCTTGGTACGGAAGTTTCTTTTTTGTAAGAAATCCGGTGAATGCGGTGAAAAAAAATTCATCGCTAAAAACCGCAAATCTTAGAAAAATTCACCGCTTTCGCCGCGTTCAACGCTAAAAGATGCGGGCGCTTTGCGGTGAAAAAGGTTTTTTTTCACCGCTATTCACCGCTAATCTTACATTATTTTTTGACAAAACCTCGACCCCGGTTTGTTTTTTGTAGGGTAAATGTTATTTAGAAGGTATTTATTAGGAAACAGAGGGATTGTGGCTAAGTGAGCAAGATATCAATCTGCGGGACGTAATTCCATGGATGCCAGAGGAGCCGGATGGTGGAAATTCACAGAACCACCTGAACCTCAACTGTTTGTTCTGGACACCAGACAACAATAACAGACATTTGTACGGTAACCGCGGATCAAATGCTAAAGCTGCCGTCGCTTGTGATTCAAATCCTCCCTAAAACGCAGCTTTGAAGTCAAACTCTATAATGTAGCAGTTGAAATACTGGATGTACACCTCCAGCCAATCAGAGACTGAGAAGTCACTATTCTCTTTTGTATAGCGCACTCTACTATTCATAGTCAGTCTATTAGATAGTGCAAGATGTATATACCTCTGAATCCAGTGTTGCATTATATTACCACCGTAATAATTGAAGTTTATCTTCAGTGTTTTACAGAATCGGTTAGCCTTAGAGAACTCAAATAAAACACAACTTTTTCTCCTAAAGAGAAACTTAGAGCTAGACTTTTATGTTTTTATAAATTTTTATACGCCTAAATTTAGAAAAAAAACACAATCCTACCAAAATAAATAAATCAGCTTTTACTTTAAACTAATAAAACACATTTAGTTTAACTATAATGAGCCACCACAATGGACAAATATCATCTCAATCGGACACACATTCCAATAAAAACCAAACGAATTCACAAAATTTCGGACTGCGGATGAATTAAATTTACTATTGAGCACAGCACTTCAACTCAAAAATCACTATTTTAGTATTGACCAACAACCTCTTTGTCCTCAGTCAGAAAAGGCGTCACAATTTGCTGGAACAGCGTCTCTTTCATTTCTCATAGAATTATTCGGTAAACCACTCATGAAGTGCCCAATTCTTTTTATTTGTGATTATATATCAGACAGATACATCTCTCTAGTTTACGACACTTTATTTCAACCGTTATTAGACACACTAATTGAGTTCTTAAGAGGAGTATACGCTGAACTACATACTACCGACGGTGGATAAGCATTTAGGAAATCATCGTTTGTGTTCTTAAAACGACTAGCATCAGAACTAAATACTGCTGCTACAAAGTAGTCAAGAGCAGCGAGCGTGCTCAAAATAGCTAGACTAGAAATAGCATTATTCAGCCACCTCATAAAAACATTTCTAATCGCTGCACAAGATGCAGACTTACCAGAGGATGAAATATTAGATATTCTTACAGTCTTGTCATGGTTTACACAAAAAAATTACGACCAAAAACTGGTTCCCGGGTAATTTTATAACTAGTACAGAAGTAACGTCTGAAACTATACAATAACTCAAAACTGATCATTCGCAAATCACATTGCGAAATCATAATGCTGAAAACCAACCATTCACGTTTATGAATACCGCAGAGATGAACACAAACACGTCTCTAATAGCACGTATCTAGAAGAACAGAATCTAGACACAAAAATATGATCTCAATCAATGGATACGAATCCAAATCAGACCACGGAATCCGACTTTAAGTTGACATCACTTGATGATAGAACGCTATTTTCATCACATACAAAAAATACATTATCGCTACTAGATTTAGAAAACAATAATAATAATAATGATAATTAAGAGAATTAGCAAAACCAACAACCAATTAATTCAGCAGAACTAACACAAAGTTCAAACCAACTGAATATGACTTCTCCAATATTACATAACGTAAACACGCCATTGGTTCGTTTACAAAGAGAAAATTCTATGCACTTCAACACTGAATCACTCTTTTTAAATACCTCTACTCAACAATCATTGCCAAACAATCAAACTATTCAACTAACGCCACAACAGTTGGAAAACTTTGTTAAGGTAAATAATTCACAAATTAATCAAAAAAGAGAAGTGCTCCAACGCCGTATTATTCACAAGCAGCGTCAGCACAAACACCTTCTCTGGCTGTGAGAAGAAATCCACAGACAATATATTCTTACTTAGGAGGCTCAGTACATAGGCAACAATCTTTGCGACCGTTCGAAGGTTCTGACCCAACATATACTACGGAAGACTTCCTTAATGCTATCTCATCAAATATGGTCATGACATTAGGACCAGAACAATATGGTTCAATATATCATGATGCATGGATTCTATAACGAATCACCATGTTACGAACAGCCTTACTAGACCCTGTACAAAAAGGTTGTTCACAGTTGACTTTTAAAATTAAAAAGAACTGACAAGCTTTTTGCACGGAGTTTCAGAAAATCCTTGATAGACAACAATCGCAGGAACAAGCGAAATTACTCTCAGAAAGCATCATACGTGCTTCACGAGAAGAATTTAAAACACTAGCACTTCGAATTGAACAAATGGCTAGGAGAGTATATTATTAAATAATTCCTCAGACATGCGAAGTGAAAATTAATGATGCACTGGTTAAAGCACTAGATCCACAGCTAGCTTGAATCGCTTTAAAAAAAATCGCTGATCACAAATCGAGAGCACTGAAACCACAACTTCCATTCGCATATCTAGTAGAAAGAAAACAATAAGACGATATCACTAGAACACATATTGATCGACAACAAACAAAACAATTCCTACCCATTCATCGTCAAAAAATATTATATCTACAGAAATAAATAAACTCAAAGTGAATGATATCAGAACTACGGAACCAAAGAAGGCCTTAGGGATCAATATATTACTGCACAAGTATTCAAGTGATCCAAATTTTAGGAAGCCCACTATTCTTGAAATTTTGCAAACAATTTTTACGATCAGGACACAGTATCTCTACTTGCCCTGATAAAAAGTGCACAAAACCACAAGATAAACCCAACTTCCAAAAACAGACATTTTACCAGCCAATGAAGGCAAAACAAAACATCCCATATAAAAAAGTTACATCAAATATAATGACTGGTAAACAGTTGCCATTCTCCTACCGCTCAAAGATGAAGAGTAGAGACAAAAGAGAACTAAAATATAATAACAGTTACAATTCTAACTCAAGAACACAATCGCCTAAACATAGCAGAGATGTATATCGTTTTAGTCGACTATTCTCAAGAAATCGTGTTAGAAATGTGCGAAATTATATCAAACAACTTTTAGATAAAGAACAGACAGACGACACTACGTCTCACATAGAAAACTTTGAAACTCAAAATGTTTCTAGGAACAATTACTGGAACAACAGTTCAATGATTTACTTTTAGAATTAAACCAAGACACACAAGATGATTGCTTCAACTGTCAAGAAAAATGTATTAATCTCATTGAAGAACACATTCTTTCGACGTCTAGTAAAAATAATATTCGGTAACTACCCCTTACACTATATACCCAACAGTCAAGTAACCATACTAGAACAATATGACCGCCATGTATTGAAATATATTTTCTAATTGAGTCTGGGGCTACACTATATGTACTTAAAAAGGACAAGTTTAAATGAAATTAGAGAATATCACAAGCTCCATGTAAAAATTCAACATTTGTTCTCTCCGCAACAAAAAATACTAAAATACAATTGCATGGAACGGTAAAATTTTATTTATGCCCAGATGTAACGGTATACTGAAAGCACCAAAATACAGTGTTCACAATAAGCTTTCATGTCTCGAACAAAAACTTCAATATTCTACGAACACCCTCCTTAGAAAAGATGTTGAATCGATGAACTGTTCATCTCGAACACTAGAGATAAAGCGCAACTACGAAATGAAATCGGTGAAATATGTTTCATCAACAAAACCTCCACCATAATATTCGCAATTATTTCCGCCCTTTGGTGATCACTCTTTTAATTTTCAAGCGTTTGAAAACCGCATTTAAATTTATTCTCTCAAAGCACATGAATGCAAAATCAGATACGCAAATGGACCGCGGTTATTTAAATCAGACTTATCATTTATTTTACTACACAAAAATATGTTCCTTTTTTAATGCATTTTAAAAATCTAAATCACTCCTTCCAGTTTTTCATACAACTTGTAGTCCAAAATCCTATAAGTCATCCGCTTGCACTCAACAAAGGACTTATCGGTATGCACTGCAAATTAGTTCACTAACTGATTATTAGACCACGAAATACCATATCAATGAAATCACAGAACTCATGGATGCTTAAATTGCAATCTATCTAAGACATTGTACATCTGAAGCTCTAAGGAAATTGTACAGTCTAAATCTAACATAACAACAGGAACGAGAATACAAAACACAACAAAAAAAACATTTCATATATTATTCAATACTGTTAAGTTCACAGAAACAGAAAAAACTTTTCACCGGATGTTTAACTTTGAACGCATCCAATTTAAGCAAGAACAATTCAAATTGTCAGCTCAACTTCTAATTCACTATGAAAGTTGTTATGCCACTTCTAAATTTGATGTTGGCAAAATCAAAGTAGAATTAAATGTGCCTATGAAGGCTACAACAGTCTTCAAGAAACAACGTGCAACCCGTATTCCTGCACGACAACCACAACGAAATAGTACAACACCAACTCGATATTGTGACACATTTTCATATATTCGTTCCTGTGAAAATAGATTCAATCACTACAGGGAACACGTTCATTAACCCTGTAAAAATACTTAATAAAGGAAAATCATTAGAAATTGTACTAGATGCCCGTCAGTTGAACACTATGATTGGCGAAACGAAAATTAGTTCGCCAATTGAGCTAATGCAACTTATATTAACCTGAATTAAGGAACCAGTTTTGCAAATAGCCGATATGAATAGTGAAAATAACCACTTGCCACTAGATAAACCCTCACAGAGGTCAATATATTATGTTATTGCAGGACATTAGTTCTGCTTTAAGAGCTTAATTTATGGCATTTCATCGTTCAAGCCGCATTATCCTCATTTATGTTCTTCAACATAGAATAATCACCTACTTAGATGAATTCTTATGCAAGACATCACATCAGAGAAAATGTTACAAACTCTCGACCAATATCACCATATAAGCTGCACCAGGCAAATCATTATTTCTTTCATAGAATCAGTGAAATTTTTGGGACTCCGGATAAAGAACAAATTCAATCACTTAATCAGAACTCGATGGATTCTTAAAATTTCAAACATTAAAAACAAAAAAGAAATACAAAATTATGTTGGATTTATCAACTTTATCCCCAAATATATCTATAAGCTGCAACTAAATTTTCGACCATTCCAGCTCCAACTTGGAGAAACTATCAATTTCAAACGGACACTGAATGACAACAAACTTTTGACAAAGTCAAAAAGGAACTCACAGACTGCACACTACGTCTGGCTCTTTTAACGCCGAAAAACCATTCTATATCCCATGCGATGCCTCAAACCACGGCAGAGGCGCTGCATTTCTTCAGAAAAATCATCTTTAGAAAAATGAATTTATATCAGCAAACTCCCGTCTTTTGTCAACCGCAGAACTTCGACTCTCTACTATTTTACGAGAATGCTCTGCAATAAATTATTCACTTTGGAATATTAATTTCTCATACAAGGGTCACGTCATCCTATCATACTATACACAGACCACAAACCAATACTATTTTCATTTACACAGAAAAATGAGCCAAACCATAGAATTTATGATTTTCAGCTTATTCTAATGCCATTTCCAAACTTACGAATTGCTTGGACAGAACGAAAAAACCTCTACAGATTTACTAAGTTGTTCAGTGATATCGACTACACAAGATAAACATGGCCTGAAAGCAATAGAAATTCGAGATCAATATAATTCTCTGTGACGCATGACCAACAAATCCCACCAATACAATGTCACTATTCTGTCTCAAAAGAATGTATTGCAAGCATCACTACGGAATCAATTGCAGAATCACTACACTTCCCTACGAATAAAAGATAATTATTTTAATTTACAACTTGATAAAAATTTCTACCTTCCAATCCCCGGCACTGAATAGTTAGCAAAATCAAGACCCTTGGAACACATCCGAAATCGACGAACTTAACGAATTCAACGGAAACAAATTCATGTGGAAGCATATACAATCGTAAAACACACAGATGTCACGCTAAATACCAACAGAAAGAACCACTTACGCCTCATTCACAAAACTTCTATTATGCAGAATCAAAAAATACTATAAAATTCCCACTTCCTGCAATGGAAGTTTTCATACCTAAATCACCAGAAACATATAACTATTTTTACACAGAGAAAACAGTAATAACAATTTTTTTTCTGAAATACACCAACACAGCACAGTCTTAAGCCAGATTATTCTCTTGAAAGAATATAAAAATTGCACTGTCACCCTGACACTAACAATAGGAGCGAAGAAAGGACCCCTTCACTATTATCGTTGCTTCCAATACTTAAATATATACGAATCAAAACAATATTTACATCATATTCAAGGAACAAAACCAACAAAAATTGACCATCCATTTACTTCTAGCCGTATTTCATAATGCTCTCACTCACGATCTTTCAGGTCATCCTGGTCGTGAAAAACTCACGCAACAATCACAGAAGAAAACTACCTTCCTATTATTAGAACATGGAAACCAGATTGCTTGGTTGCCAAACAAGCAAATCCATGCTAAACCTATTAATGGGCCCTCAACAATCACTCTTAGAAGATTCAACATACTTCAATCAACGAATCTCATTGGATACGAAAAGATCTATTACCCCGCCTTCAGTTGGAGAGTCATACATATGCGTTATCGTAGATGCAGTTTCACACTAAGTAGGTCTTCACCTTTCACCACGAGACGACGAAGTAAACGCAAAAAAATCTATGTGATCGTTAAATTTCAAATTCCAGATAATTTAGCAACAGATAATGGAAATGAATATTTTAACAGTGAATTCACACACTTTGGTCGCGTTTACAACGTTCAACTTCAAGCACGTACACCTTATTAACCATGGTCGGACGGCTTGGTAGAAAATAGTAATCGACAACTAAACTTTTCTCCGTACTGTTTCAGACACTGAGTATGATACTTGGTCTCAAAAAGTAAAAAGTTTTCTTTATGCTTTTAAATCAAAAGTTAGAACAAATATGGGCCTTTTCTCTTATGAAATTGTTTTTGGTATTAAACAAAAAATACTATTAATGTTCAACTTATGTTCCACTTTTGATAATATTCGAAAATCAAAACTCACACAGCAATCTCCGTGTTTACTGAAACACACTTATACAGACCATCTATGCCATCAACCGCAGATTAAGAAAATACAGAAAGGAACTTTGGCACACTGGTTCTTTAACAGACAAAAGACACACTCAGTTGTCTATAACATAGATTATAACAATTTCGACGAAACCAAGCGTCAGCGATCATTTGTTAATCGACGTTTTGACACCACTCAACCACTCAATATTACCTCATATGTATTAATTCCTAATAAAGCTCCACAAGTAGGTGTATCGAAATAAATACAACCAAAAAAATGTTTGTCCTTACAAAATAATAGATATTCCCACTATTGTAACATATAAATTAGAGGACTTTTCATGCAAACAAATGTTTCGCCATCGCAGTAAAATTGTTCTATATTGTCCGAATGAACAGTTCGTTCAAGAACAAACGGAGAAGTTTTTCTCCGATAACTCTCTCTGACGACATAATCCACAAAAACCGACTACCACTAAGTCGAAGTATGCTTCGTTTAATCTAGACAAACCAAAACTACCACCAAACACGAGTGATTCATCCCCTAACCATAATATAATCAGTCTAGACTACCCAATACTGACCCGGAAAACTGCAATACTAGAGTTGGCCGCTTACGAAAACAACCGACAAAATACTACAGAGTCTTTATACCACAGTCTAATATTTCGGCTTTACAAACGACAAGTTTTTAAGGAACACATACACCAATATAAGCACATCTAAATTTTTGCCTCTCGCTTTATTTAGCCGAATCAAACTTAGCATAACACACAAAATAATAATATGATATATACTTTTACTGGGAAATTTCACAAAGCAATTCACCCAAAATACCTCCACTCCAGGACTGCTATTTTTCAACTGCTACTTTAGCATAACCGCAAAACTCCTCCATCAGGAAATGGAAGAGAGGGAAAAGCAGGACATTAACCACGACTACAAAATTAGCTAGTCAATTAATTAAAAATTAAGTTATACACCGGCCCACATATCGGTATGTGAAAAACACCAATCTATTTAACTTAACGAGATATGACTCGGTAACTTTTTTCGCACCGAAGAAAAGTTGCAATCAGCCCGAAAGGTATCGAACAAAATCACTTTACACCATTTCTGGCTCAATGTTCAGTTGTCTGACTTCTCTCTCACTTTTTTTTATCTCTCGATGTAAACATAAATCTTCATCGGCTAATATCTCAACAATCTCTCTCTTTGACTTCCTTTAAATCCTTTCAAGTTTTTCTCAATATTTCTTAGTGCTTCTCGCTAGACAACTGCACTTAACAACCTTTTCAATTCAAGTACTGTATGACAGTACAGATTTTTCTATTTCTACTGAAGTTTAATTTCTAACAAGCACAGTCTCAATCGTCTTCAAGGTTGAACCAACTCTCTCACACTTCTTCTTCAAAGATTGAATCAACTTGCTCGTAGAAAAAACCGAAAAAGAGCAGTCTGAAACACACAACCAGCTCACAGCAGCCCCTTCTCTACTACAAAAACAGGTTTCAGTTCACTGCACTGAAAGTTCTCCACTTCTAAAATTTCAACACTTATGCAAATAACCTCTCAACAGTGACTTAAAGCTTTATTTTGCAAAACTCTTTACTCTGACACTTTTAGATTAGACAAAATTTTAAAACTAAACAAATAAGATTCCAACATGTTTTCTATAAAGTTGACAACATCTTCTGCTAACGCAATTGTTGTGAATTGGATTTTTAAATAAAAGAATTCAACAACGATCACATTGCTCGTTTCTATCTACCAATCTTTCCACAAGCAACACCAAAAATCTCTTAGTTACTCTAAAAAGACATTGTATATACAATAAGTTCGGATGCTATCCCAACTTCTTATGATATTGAATATTTCATGAAACGCCGAAAATGGATAAGCAACAACAAATCTTAAGGCAAAACTCAATACCAACATATTATCTTCTCCTTTGAAAAAAAACTATACAATAGAAGAACTAAAAATTTTTTCTCAGCTGTTTTTTAGATCTCATCTACCTGTTTAATGTCCTCCCACCAGAATCAACCATCGAAGCAATCAGAGTTAGTATACTTCTTTTAAGTCTTTTAATAATAGTAACACCTACTTTTACTCTTTACAAATATTCTATTGTGATAATTGTCCTACATTGGGACCACGGTTAACTTCATAATTGCGTAGTCTAACTTACAACCCTACCTAAACCGCAGTGCTCATTGGATATAGAATCACAAAGCAGCTCACATAGCGACGCTACAAGACAATCCAACCCAAAATTAATCATTTGAACTCTTTAATAAAAAACTAAAGCGCAAGAAACCGAGGAACACCCCTACACGGTCATTTTTACTACGCAATACGCAGATAGACCTCGTACTACTGGACAATCTCCCTTTACCCCATAATCAGTAATACCGCACCAACCTATCAGAGTCAAGCGCAAGTACACCAAGCGCGAATACAACAACAATAGGTAAACAAAGCTTTGCCACGAACACCATTATAACCTTTTTCACCGAGAAACCCACAGCCAGAATGAACTACTCAACACAACCAATAAGTTTTGCGAACACAAGCAAACCTCAAAGCTCGGAATCTCCACAGCCAATACAATCTGTATCAACTAGCTTCTCAAGACATCAGTCTTATCTCGGAACGCTCAAATTCAGAGCCACTGGGCTCTCACTACTCTTCACCAACACCATCAAAAATCGCCAGTAGCCTCTTTAATATACCACAACGACCAGTAACTAATATTGAAAGACTGCTTTCAGAGGTCAGTAGAATCACTCATTTAATATAGTAAACTCCCCATCTTCTTTCCAAACCTCATTACCACTAAGCATTCACGGTACAACGCCAATAATCACTCTAAGCTCAAATTCTCCCACCACTGACCCATATTAACCCTTTCATCATTGTATCCGAAAACAAACAGACACCACAAGAACCTATCCAACTTTGCCTCTAAAATAAGATTCAAAATTTCTTGTACCCCCTCCCGCCCTCTTTGGAGACGATAATAACGGAGATCAACTACATAATTTGGCTGAACAAAAATCACACAGTTGTATAAAAAACATAAGTACAAAAGCAAAGTGCGCACAATTTACCTATATTTTCGAAAATAACCTTCTCGTTTGAAATAGTTGTTGAACAAGATAATCTAATTTTTCACCCAAAAGCTGACAGTCAGCCTTTTTGCGGGTTAAAAAAATCCCTAACCGTATATTTGTCTAGAAATCCCTATTGAATTTGATCGATATACACAAACCACAGCAGGATATTTTGTTTCTATAATCCTCACTAAGGATTATCTTACAAATTGCAAACTTACTCATACTCTTGATCAAGTTATTTTTTTCCTCCCCACTACCTCACTAATAAAAAAAACACTAATCAAAGTATAGATTAAAAAAACTAATCAAAACTGATAAACGTAAATTATCTACTCGGAAATCCGGAGTACAAGATCTAATTGTCGCACGTTACGACTGCTCTTGACAACATATCACAAATATGCAATATTATAAGCATAATAAAATTGGTCAATATGATATCAAACCAGCACATTTTCAGATCTCAACAGGCCAAGTTGCAATCTTTTCGCAAACTCGAACAGTTCAAATACGATCAATTGCTTTATATGCGAAACTCAGCGAGAACGAAAACCTTTGCCGCAACATCACCCTTAAAAGAGGCTACAGGTTTGTTCATGATTATTGGTATGTTAGCAATTTGGAAAGACTTTTCTTTTCAAAAGAAATTGAAACCTTCAAAGAATTTGAGAGGGGTAGCCTTGTAAATAAAGATCACTATCATTCACAATTGATACAGTTTGATTTACTACCAAGATATTCACAACCGGTGAAATTGAAAGCGCGCTCGCAAGGTATTATAGAAGCAAAACAAGAACATTTTCAACTAGATCGCTATCGCCTTTTTGCTTTTCAAAAAGGAAATCTCGTCTATAATCCAAGGGATCAAAATTAGATCCCAAACGCCACAGATGGCCAAAGGACAAATTGTCCATGACAAAATCCCGCATATGATTATCATGTAATCCACAAACTAGGACGGTCATTTCAATAAACAAATATCACACTCACTTTTCAACTAAAGTCGGAAACTATATATTACTACAAAACACGAAAAAAATGTAACATTGAAGCGGGGCGTACAACTCCAAATCACGCGATTAAAGCTACAGTCATTTGGAAAACGAATTGTCATTGTCGAATTTTTGACGTTGGTAGACCAAATGCCCGAATGATAAAATTTCAAAGCGGTATTTTATAGAAACACTTACAGATAATGAAATTAACTCCGGAAACAAACACATTGCATAAATGTACTCTTATGGTTTTCAGAATTACCTTTATGATGAATGGGCACTCTCTCGCTTCGAAGTAGTCACTAAATCACTCTACAAATTTAACGAGGAGCGTCCTTATTACACTCGCTGCAGAATATCAGGATACTTTGTCCAATACAAAAAAGTTTTGACTCTACCACAGGCAATTTTTGCTCAGAAATCCATGACATTCAAATGGCGATGCTCAATAGAGTACCTTCAGTAACACCTCACAGTAAAGCAAACTTTCGGATGGTTAGGTTATACGATAAGAGTTACAGGCCTGTAGAAAATTGGAAAAGTACAAGCTTTTCCGTAAACAAAACTGATTTGACGAATCCACCCTAATGTATAAATAGACACAGTAATCGATTATATAAATATTTGAGTACCTTTAGAAATGGATCACAAAAGTCTATCTATTTACAAAAAGTTCTGTGATCTTGATCGCGACTTAACATCAACCGCTTTTATTTTGCTAAAAGAAAAAGTCTTATTGTTGGATAGATTATTACGTATCATAGAAACACATTTGTCACAATTAAAAGCTCCAATGTATTTTTTTTTCTTTCAATGCAAAACTGTCTCATTCCCCTATATGTACTCGAAAACCAATGTTTCGAGAGAATACCTATCTATTATTCGAACAAAAATACAATTTGTAGATCAAGTCACACGGAAAACATTTCCATCGTCTATTAAAGTACCATGCAAAACTGATAAATTTGACTAACATGTCACACTAGCCACAGACAGTGATGAGTCACATTGCTTAACGCCTTACCCATTTAAAGCGCAAAACCACGCCAAGATATTCACACCCGGTGAAATTGAAAGCGCGCTGGCAAGCTATTATAGAAGCAAAACAAGGACATTTTTAACTAGATCGCTATCGCCATTTTGCTTTTCAAATAGGAAATATCGTCTATAATCCAAGGGACCAAAATTGGATCCCGAACGCCACAGATAGCCTATGAACAAATTTGTAAACGACAAAATCCCGCATATGAATATCATGTCATCCACACACTAGGATGGTCACTTTAATCAACAAATGGCAAACTCTCTTTTGACCTAAAGTCGGAAAGTATATACTACCAGAAAACACGAATAAAATGCAACATTGATACGGGGCATTCAACTCAAAATCACGCAATTAAAGCTACAGTCATTTGGAAACCGAATTGTCATTGTCGATTTTCAGCCGTTGGTAGATCAAACGCCCGAATGATGAAATTTCAAAGCGGTGCCTTATAGAAACACTCACAGATAAGGAAATTAACTCCGGAAACAGCACATTGCATACATGTACTCTTATAGTTTTCAGAATTACCTTTATGATGAATGGGCACTCTCTCGCTTCGAAGTAGTCACTAAATCACTCTACAAATTTAACGAGGAGCGTCCTTATTACACTCGCTGCAGAATATCAGGATACTTTGTCCAATACAAAAAAGTTTTGACTCTACCACAGGCAATTTTTGCTCAGAATTCCATGACATTCAAATGGCGATACTCAATAGAGTACATTCAGTAACACCTCACAGTAAAGCAAACATTAGGATGGTTAGGTTATACCACAAGGTTACAGGCCTGTAGAAAATTGGAAAAGTACAAGCTTTTCCGTAAACAAAACTGATTTGACGAAGTCAACCCAAATGTACAAATAGACACAATAATCGATTATATAAATAGTTGAGTACCTTAAGAAATGGACCACACTAGTCTATATATTTACAAAAAGTTATGCGATCTTTATCGCGACTTAAAACCAACCGCTTTTACTTTGCTAAAAAAAAATTCTTGTTGAATATTTAATTACGTGTCTTAGAAACACATTTGTCACAATTAAAAGCTCTAATGTAATTTTTGTTCATTCAATGCAAAATTGTCTCATCCCGCTATATGTACTCGAAAACCAATGTTTCGAGAGAATAACTATCTCTTATCCGAACAAAGTACAATTTATAGATCAAGTCACACGAAAACATTCCCCTCGTCTCTTAACGTACCATGCAAAGCTGATAAATTTGACTAACATGTCACATTAGCCGCAAACAGCGTTGAGTCATTTTGCTTAACGCTTTACCCAATTAAAGCGCAAAACCACGCCAAGATTTTCACACCCGGTGAAATTGAAAGCGCGCTGGCAAGCTATTATAGAAGCAAAACAAAGACATTTTTGACTAAATCGCTATCGCCCTTTTGCTTTTCAAAAAGGAAATCTCGTCTATAATCCAAGGGATCAAAATTGGATCCCAAACGCCACAGATGGTCCAAGGACAAATTGTCCAGGACAAAATCCCGCATATGAATATCAAGTCATCCACACACTAGGATGGTCACTTCAATTTACAAATATCACACTCATTTTTGAACTAAAGTCGGAAAGTATATATTACTACAAAACACGAATAAAATGTAACATTGAAGCGGGCGTTCAACTCCAAATCACGCGATTAAAGCTACAGTCATTTGGAAACCGAATTGTCATTGTAGAATGTTTGACGTTGGTAGACCAAATGCCCGAATGATAAAAATTCAAAGCGGTATCTTACAGAAACACTCACAGATAACGAAATTAACTCCGGATACAAACACATTGCATACATGTACTCTGATAGTGTTCAGGATTACCTTTATGATGAATCGGCACTTTCTCGCTTCGAAGTAATCACTAAACCACTCTACAAATGTAACGAGGAGCGTTCTTATTACGCTACACAATATCAGGATATTTTGTCCAATATAAAAACGGTTTTGACTCAACCACAGGCAAATTTTTCTAACAAGTCAATTACATTCAAATGACCATACTCAATATAGTACCTACTAGTAACACCTCACATTAAAGCAAACATTCCAACGGTTACGCTATACCCCAAGAGTTACAGGTCTATAGAAAATCGGAAAAGTACAAACTTTTCCGTAAACAAAACTGATATGACGAAGTCAACCCAAATTCACAAATAGACACAATAATCGATTATATAAATAGTCGAGTACCTTTAGAAATGGACCACACTAGTCTATCTATTTACAAAACGTTATGCGATCTTGATCGCGACTTAAAACCAACCGCTTTTAATTTGCTGAAAAAAAAATTTCTCGCTGGATATATTATTACGTGTCATAGAAGCACATTTGTCACAATTATAAGGTCTAATATAAATTTTTTCTTTCAATGCAAAACTGTCTTATCCCACTGTATGTACTCGAAAACCAAGGTTTCGAGAGAATACTCATCTTTTATCCAAACAAAGTACAATTTATAGATCAAGTCACACGGAAAACATTTCCCTTGTCCGTTAACGTACCATGCAAAGCTGATAAATTTGACTAACATGTCACACTAGCCTCAGACAGCGATGAGCTATATTGCTTAACGCTTTACCCATACAAAGCGCAAAACCACGCCAAGATATTCACAACCGGTGAAATTGAAAGCGCGCTGGCAAGCTATTATAGAAGCAAAACAGAGACATTTTTGACTAGATCGCTATCGCCCTTTTGCTTTTCAAAAAGGAAATCTTGTCTATAATCCAAGGGACCAAAATTGGGTCCCGAACGCCACAGATAGCCCATGGACAAATTGTCCACGACAAAATCCCGCATATGAATATCATGTCATCAACACATTTGGATGGTCACTTTAATTAACAAATAAAACACTCACTTTTGAACTAAAGTCGGAAAGTATATACTACTACAAAACACGAATAAAATGTAACATTGGTGCGGTGCATTCAACTCCAAATGACGCGATTAAAGCTACAGTCAGTTGGAAACCGAATTGTCACTTTCGATTTTTTAGACGTTGGTAGATCAAACGCCCGAATGATGAAATTTCAAAGCGGTGCCTTATAGAAACACTCACAGATATTGAAATTAACTCCGGATACAAACACATTGCATACATGTATTCTGATGGTTTTCAGGATTAATTTTAAGATGAATTGGCACTCTCTCTCTCTCTCTCTCTCGCCTCGAAGTAATCACTAAATCACTCTACAAATGTAATGAGGAGCGTCCTTATTACGCTACACAATATCAAAATATTTTGTCCAATATAAAAAAGCTTTGACTCTACCAAAGGCAAATTTTTCTCAGAATTCAATGTCATTCAAATGACCATACTCAATAGAGTACCTTCAGTAACACCTCACACTAAAGCAAACATTCGAATGGTTACGCTATACCCCAAGAGTTACAGGTCTATAGAAAATCGGAAAAGTACAAACTTTTCCGTAAACAAAACTGATTTGACGAAGTCAACCCAAATTTACAAATAGACACAATAATCGATTATATAAATAGTCGAGTACCTTTAGAAATGGACCACACTAGTCTATCTATTTACAAAAAATTATGCGATCTTGATCGCGACTTAAAGCAAACCAATTTTATTTTGCTGACAGAAAAATTTCCTCTTGTATATATTATTACATGTCAAAGAAACACATTTGCCACAATTAAAAAAGCTCTAATGTATTTTTTTTCTTTCAATGCAAAGCTGTCTCATCCCCCTATATGTACCCGAAAAACAATGCTCGAGAGATTACTTATCTGTTAACAGAACAAAGTACAATTTATAGATCAAGTCACACGGAAAACATTTCCCTTGTCCGTTAACGTACCATGCAAAGCTGATAAATTTGACTAACATGTCACACTAGCCGCAGACAGCGATGAGTTATATTGCTTAACGCTTTACCCATACAAAGCGCAAAACCACGCCAAGATATTCACAACCGGTGAAATTGAAAGCGCGCTGGCAAGCTATTATAGAAGCAAAACAGAGACATTTTTGACTAGATCGTTATCGCCTTTTTGCTTTTCAAAAAAGAAATCTTGTCTATAATCCAAGGGACCAAAATTGGGTCCCGAACGCCACAGATAGCCCATGGACAAATTGTCCACGACAAAATCCCGCATATGAATATCATGTCATCAACACATTTGGATGGTCACTTTAATTAACAAATAACACACTCACTTTTGAACTAAAGTCGGAAAGTATATACTACTACAAAACACGAATAAAATGTAACATTGGTGCGGGGCATTCAACTCCAAATGACGCGATTAAAGCTACAGTCATTTGGAATCCGAATTTTCACTGTCGATTTTTAGACGTTGGTAGATCAAACGCCCGAATGATGAAATTTCAAAGCGGTGCCTTATAGAAAAACTCACAGATAATGAAATTAACTCCGGATACAAACACATTGCATACATGTATTCTGATGGTTTTCAGGATTACTTTTAAGATGAATTGGCACTCTCTCTCTTCGAATTAGTCACTAAATGACTCTACAAATGTAATGAGGAGCGTCCTTATTACGCTACACAATATCAGGATATTTTGTCCAATATAAAAAAGCTTTGACTCTACCACAGGCAAATTTTTCTCAGAATTCAATGACATTCAAATGACCATACTCAATAGAGTACCTTCAGTAACACCTCACACTAAAGCAAACATTGGAATGGTTACGCTATACCCCAAGAGTTACAGGTCTATAGAAAATCGGAAAAGTACAAACTTTTCCGTAAACAAAACTGATTTGACGAAGTCAACCCAAATTTACAAATCGACACAATAATCGATTATATAAATAGTCGACTACCTTTAGAAATGGACCACACTAGTCTATCTATTTACAAAAATTTATGCGATCTTGATCGCGACTTAAAGCAAACCAATTTATTTTGCTGACAGAAAAATTTCCTCTTGTATATATTATTACATGTCAAAGAAACACATTTGCCACAATTAAAAGCTCTAATGTATTTTTTTTCTTTCAATGCAAAGCTGTCTCATCCCCCTATATGTACTCGAAAAACAATGCTCGAGAGATTACTTATCTGTTAACAGAACAAAGTACAATTTATAGATCAAGTCACACGGAAAACATTTCCCTTGTGCGTTAACGTACCATGCAAAGCTGATAAATTTGACTAACATGTCACACTAGCCGCAGACAGCGATGAGTTATATTGCTTAACGCTTTTCCCATACAAAGCGCAAAACCACGCCAAGATATTCACAAACGGTGAAATTGAAAGCGCGCTGGCAAGCTATTATAGAAGCAAAACAGAGACATTTTTGACTAGATCGCTATCGCCCTTTTGCTTTTCAAAAAGGAAATCTTGTCTATAATCCAAGGAACCAAAATTGGGTCCCGAACGCCACAGATAGCCCATGGACAAACTGTCCACGACAAAATCCCGCATATGAATATCATGTCATCAACACATTTGGATGGTCACTTTAATTAACAAATAACACACTCACTTTTGAACTAAAGTCGGAAAGTATATACTACTACAAAACACGAATAAAATGTAACATTGGTGCGGGGCATTCAACTCCAAATGACGCGATTAAAGCTACAGTCATTTGAAAACCGAATTGTCACTTTCGATTTTTAGACGTTGGTAGATCAAACGCCCGAATGATGAAATTTCAAAGCGGTGCCTTATAGAAACACTCACAGATAATGAAATTAACTCCGGATACAAACACATTGCATACATGTATTCTGATGGTTTTCAGGATTACTTTTAAGATGAATTGGCACTCTCTCTCTCTCTCTCTTCGAATTAGTCACTAAATCACTCTACAAATGTAATGAGGAGCGTCCTTATTACGCTACACAATATCAGGATATTTTGTCCAATATAAAAAAGCTTTGACTCTACCACAGGCAAATTTTTCTCAGAATTCAATGAGATTCAAATGACCATACTCAATAGAGTACCTTCAGTAACACCTCACACTAAAGCAAACATTCGAATGGTTACGCTATACCCCAAGAGTTACAGGTCTATAGAAAATCGGAAAAGTACAAACTTTTCCGTAAACAAAACTGATTTGACGAAGTCAACCCAAATTTACAAATAGACACAATAATCGATAATATAAATAGTCGAGTACCTTTAGAAATGGACCACACTAGTCTATCTATTTACAAAAATTTATGCGATCTTGCTAGCGACTTAAAGCAAACCAATTTTATTTTGCTGACAGAAAAATTTCCTCTTGTATATATTATTACATGTCAAAGAAACACATTTGCCACAATTAAAAGCTCTGATGTTTTTTTTTCTTTCAATGCAAAGCTGTCTCATCCCCCTATATGTACCCGAAAAACAATGCTCGAGAGATTACTTATCTGTTAACAGAACAAAGTACAATTTGTAGATCATGTCACACGGAAAACATTTCTCTCGTCTATTAAAGTACCATGAAAAGCTGATAATTGTGACTAAGATGTCACACTAGCCACAGACAGCGATGATTTATATTGCTTAACGCCTTACCCAAATAAAGCACAAAAACAGGCAAAGAAATTCACACCCGATGAAATAGGGATTGAACTATCTCAATAGATTGATTTAATTTTAACCAATAAGTAGATGGTGCCGCAGAGAAATTTGAAAATTCACCAGAAGTAAATTTTGCTGAGTTAGCACGCCACGCACAAATATAAGCTCAGTTCTCTTAACTACGCTATACCCCAAGAGTTACAGGTCTATAGAAAATCGGAAAAGTACAAACTTTTCCGTAAACAAAACTGATTTGACGAAGTCAACCCAAATTTACAAATAGACACAATAATCGATTATATAAATAGTCGAGTACCTTTAGAAATGGACCACACTAGTCTATCTATTTACAAAAATTTATGCGATCTTGCTTGCGACTTAAAGCAAACCAATTTTTTTTTGCTGACAGAAAAATTTCCTCTTGTATATATTATTACATGTCAAAGAAACACATTTGCCACAATTAAAAGCTCTAATGTATTTTTTTTCTTTCAATGCAAAGCTGTCTCATCCCCCTATATGTTACCGAAAAACAATGCCCGAGAGATTACTTATCTGTTAACAGAACAAAGTACAATTTGTAGATCATGTCACACGGAAAACATTTCTCTCGTCTATTAAAGTACCATGCAAAGCTGATAACTTTGACTAAGATGTCACACTAGCCACAGACAGCGATGATTCATATTGCTTAACGCCTTACCCAAATAAAGCACAAAAACAGGCAAAGATATTCACACCCGATGAAATAGGGATTGAACTATCTCAATAGATTGATTTAATTTTAACCAATAAGTAGATGGTGCCGCAGAGAAATTTGAAAATTCACCAGAAGTAAATTTTGCTGAGTTAGCACGCCACGCACAAATATAAGCTCAGTTCTTTTAACTACAGAGCCACTACACAAAATACTTTAATAAACTATTTATTAACGGCAAAGCACCCACTTATTATCATTGTGAATTAAATAAAAAAACTCCCTTATTAGAATCTTTTGACAACCATGGTACGCATTAAACAAAATAGCCGGACATACGGACAGTGGTTACTTTTTTTACATTGTCTGTTTGGCTTATGTCGTAGCACCTTGGCGCTTATAACCTAAAACTTCTTTTAGGACCTAATATCACATTAGTAAAAATAATCACGACAGAATTTTTTGGATCATTCTCACAGACATTTTTCCATGTACTAAACAACCTCAACTAAATAAAAACCACCATCACCGAAGAAGAGAAAAGGTAGACACTCCGTTGATAATAGTACCCCACACTCTCAAAATGAACTGATTTTATTACACAAAAAGTTTGAAAATTTCTATAAGAAATTCTCCTGTACGAATAAGATCTCCTGTACAAAACAACTCTCACACACAGAGCTTCAACACTCTGCACCTCAATATGTGAATGCTATGAATTACCAGTAGAATCACAACTATACCGGATTTTAAATCTTTGCCCCTTCACACTTTTAAACGTAACAGATTCAAACGCTCACATGCTGTTTCACTTTCCAGAGATTCTTTTGAGGATGATCCTGAATATCATGAAATCCCTGGAGAACTCATTCTAAATTTACCAATTACTCGCATATAAACACTGTTTTTTGTGACGCCACAGATTTCAATTCAACAATTTCTCATCACGGAAGCTCACCGATCCCTCCAAATGTTGAGCCAACGGAGCATGACCTCATCATGCTGGACGTCGATGATATTCTCCCCTCACCCCTCATATCGCTTGTATTGGCCCCTCCAGTGCCAGAACCCGTTTGTGAGATGCAGACAACGGCCCTCTTTGAGGTGGCCCAGGAATCACCACAGCCACAGTCTGTGGACGCTGCCAGCTATTCGCGTGTGTACTCTCCCTGCCTTCTCCCGCCAATTCGTCTTCCTCCTCGGGAGAATAATCACTGTTCATCGTAAGCGACACAAGCTCCCCAACAGCAGCAACAGGACCACTCAGCTCAGTTCAAGAGTTGCTACTTCAGGAGCAACCGCCATCACCAACGCCCCCACAACAAGGTTCATCTTGGGCAGATGAGGTAGCGGCAGAACAACCAAACTGCACAACACGAGAGACAGTGGTCCCCAATTGGGCCTACTCTTGAAGAGTGCATGGCCCTCGCCCCCAATCACAGCCCCTTGCTTACCCTCCACCACGGATGTCTACACCAGCATTACAGACGGTAAATACTCGGAGGCCACTATCACGGTACGGAGCCCCAACGGTGCCTCCGCCAAGGCCACAATCCTTCTTTCCACAAGTTCTTTTGTATGACAGACCCGATCTCGTTCACCAGGACGAGTTTCACCAGTACGAGCGCCACAGTTGCCGTCAGCTTCTAGATATATGGCATGTCCACCATGAAGCGCACAGACCTCATCATTAAAAGCCAAGGCAAAGCCTTTCACACCAACGCAAAGGACATTTCACAGACCATCCGGCCCAAGCACTAATTTTCAACAGTTCACAAATCCTCTGGGAATTTTCACCGAACACGGTATCCAGGTCCCAGAGAGGTTAGTTTATGTCTCCAATCCGCAAGATTACACGCTCAAACCAACAGCAAACTCACATTCTCTCGGTCTGCTAGAGAACGAATGTGTTGGGAAAATACTGGACAAGAACCTCCTCCTCAAGTCTGCTTGTTTCCCGATTAACCCGCGTTTCACAGAACTATTATGCCACACGTCCAAATACGTTTTCGCTTGGTAGACCGCAAATATTATTACTTGAACACTATGTTTACACGGGGACATAGCTCGCTATCAAGAATACGACTCGTTCTACTTACAGTTTGAATTTTCTCTTTTTGCATCCTACACAAAAGGATGTCAACAACCAGACTCACGAAGTGAAGTCAATCGTACGAAAAAGTTTCATACGGTTCAAAACTACCTGATTTTGCAATACCACTTCCAACGTACGAACCCTCTTATGTACATTAATTGAAGACCCAGTTTGCTATCATAAAAATCACCTCCCATATTATCTCAACTGTAGCTATATTGATCCTAGCTATTGCAAAGGGACGTTGAGAAATTTTGATCCCTTCAAGAACCAGTTCCACTTCATCCCCCTTACGCTATAACACATCGCCCAATCCCTGTTGTCCCCATCAATTTTCACCAGTGCGTAGGAGGTGCCACGAAGTGCATGTATGGACGCACGTTGAACCTCCTACAGAGACTGGACAAGCTGGCCAATCGAGAGCCATTCGACAAGTAGCAACAAATTTTTAATGAACTCTTGGCAATGCAGGCAGACTGTAATGCTGATTTGAATCCTCGAGCTCTCGCCGCTTGCCTTGAACGGTACAAGAATTTTCTTGACTTTTTCCGCAATAGTGACAATCGAGCCCCGGATTTCGAAATCGAGTTTCGTTGTGGGGCACAGTCCCACCCACAGAGTCACTGTCCCACTAAAACTGAGACTCACCGTTCGCAAAAACTCAAAACTGTCTTATATTTTTCTATTCTTTCCATTTGATTTTTGGTTGTCTATTTATTTTTTCGATATTCCATTTCCTTTTCCTCAAATTGAAGATAAGGATCATTTCTTTTCTCCTGTCGGAGCTTACTCAGTGAGAATTAACATATGCTTCCACACCTGAAAAGATTTGGATCGTTTACTGACGGCTCCAGTCACAAACCTAACCAGAAAAAGACCTCAGACGACGACACAAGTCACCGACTCCAACACACATTGAGGATGACACATCCAACGTATTCCAGCTACATACAACAAACTCGGATGAAAAACTCTTAACCCGGATGGATGTAGCTGTTGAAATACTGGATGTGCACCTCGAGCGATTCAGAGACTGAGAAGGCAATATTCTCTTTTAGCGCTAACTCTACTAGTCTCTGTCTATTAGATAGTGTACGATGTGTATACCTCTGACTCCGGTGTTGTTCTATATTTCCACCGTAATAATTGAAGTTTATCTTCAATGTTTTACAGCGTCGTTTATTCTGAGAGGAAAAGGTAAGCTTATTCCGCGCGCAAAAATAAGTAGCCCTAACTCTTTATACCTTAAGGCTGTAAAAGGAGCCCACATTGTGTCTGCCTTAATAAAAACGGTCAGCTTGTCAGGCCATGATTTTAAAATTTAATGGCTCTGTTGTCGTCGTAGCACGACTAAGAAGAATTGATTTTTAATAATTGAAACTAAGATGCCGGCCTTAGAGTTACATTTACTAGAACTTATTGACCTACTTATAGACTTTAAAAGTACTTATAGACTGTATCACAGAAAAAAATCAATGTGTCTAGATATGGATAAACTGATTCAATTAAATTTTTCCCTCGCAGTTTAGAGCAATTTTTATTGCACTTACAGTTTAAATAAAGTTTCAACTGAACACCGCGCAGGTTGGGCGACAGTATTTCAGGTTATCATTATTAAACTTGTCCAATAATATTGTTATAAAATGCTGCGTTTCAATCATTTTCTATTTGTACTCTGCGATTTTGTAATCGGCAAAAGTTCCATATTCAAATTTAAAAACTACTGGTGAACAAAATAACAAAACATTTTGCTTTTTGTTAATCAAATTAAAACTTTGTCGACTAAACTGAGAACATGGCAATCATATCAGCAAGAGGGAGGATTGATGAGGTTGAATATACTCACACACAAAGATGATAGGTCGAATTCACACACAAATTTATTGTTTGTGTTCAATGATAACTTACAGTGTGATCAAAAAAGCAGAAAACAAATTTTATTTAAAGTAGAAGCCAATATTTATTATCACTTCACCAACATCGACTAGGTTTGTTTTAATACAAAATTCTGTTTTTATTATCTCATCTGCTTTCCCTTATTAACCGGTTTTGTTGGGACAGCAGAACCGAATCTTTGTTTTCCTGGCCCAAATTCCTGTGAGTTCTTGTGGCGCTGCCAGTCACTAAAGCCTCTTCAGTGATATTAGATGCTGTCACGTCTACGCCCGAACTGTACTAAATTATTTTTTCAGCGCTGAATCATGATAACTTTTATTCTGAGTTTTACTCAGTCAAGTATCATGATCATGTCAAAAATTGGAATGATCATAGTAAAAAATAAGGACAACTCAAGTTATTCGGAATTTGTTCCGAACCGCATGCTAAACCATACTGAGCAATTACTGCTCAGAAAAAAAACATCAACCTGAGAAAAAAGTTCTCAGAAAAAAGTTCAGCGGTTAAATTCTAAAATTTACTATGAATTCACTATGAAAATAGCAAATGAAAAATAAATATTCAGTCCAATAACAACTATTCAGTCTGATTGCAGTTCTCAACAGGATCTGACCCCCAAGAGGATCTTCTTTTCCCAATTAGTTCTTTCCGACTGATTTTGTTGTTCGTGACATCATGAATCTGGGAACAGGAAGGACACTTCAGACAAAGGGTGTCCACGTAAACTGACAAGGTGGCAGGCC
Organism: Convolutriloba macropyga; assembly: GCF_964194025.1. Lineage (NCBI taxonomy): Eukaryota > Metazoa > Xenacoelomorpha > Acoela > Convolutidae > Convolutriloba > Convolutriloba macropyga. The sequence continues at coordinate 41,048,140 of NC_134477.1, read as the reverse complement.
AGCTCCACCTGGGAAAAGGAAGAGAAATGGTGTCCAAGGCAGCATCACTTCTGGGAGTAGGAAGATTTCGAATATCTGAAGTAGAACCGAGAATGGAGCGAGAAAAGCTAATAGAAGCAAGAGAAGCTAATAGTTAATTGTAACCCGAATAACTAAGCACAACTTTCGTTAATATTTAGTTAAAGCCGAATTCAAGGACTTAATTCTTCGTTTTTATAGACTAAAAGGAAATTTGAACTAAAGTGGATTAAGTGTACCTAGCTTCCACACACGTTTTCAAAGTTAATCCTAAAACAAAGTTAAAACAAAGCTAATCTAATAGTAAATTGTAACACGAATAACTAAGCACAACTTTCGTTAATATTTAGTTCAAGCCGCATTCAAAGACTTAATTCTTCGTTTTTATAGAGTTAAAGGAAATTTAAACTAAAGTGGAAACAAAGTTAATCTTAAATCACGGGTCGTGAAGATACGTGTCAAAACCAAGTATATGTCTAGTCGACACTTTGAAAACTAGTTAATTACAGCAAAAAGATCAAACCAAATCAAATTCGAGTTCAGCTGCCCTATTGCTGCCAAATATTTTACACATTTTGCAATTGTTGAAGTAGACTGCTTGGGCCCCTTTTACAGTAAAAATTTGGCACCGAAATGAAAAGCGTTGGTGTTGTTTGTCTAACAGTTTGAGCAGTGTATATAGATATTCCCAAAGTTGGATACCGACACTTGTCTGAACGCAGTTATTTAGTTTTTTGCGCGAAGAGGCAAACCCATAACAATGATCAGTGACAACAGGACAAATTTTGTTTGGGCAGATCGGGAGTTCAAAGAGTATGTCGCAGCATGGAACCACGAAACATTGACGAAAATTTAGTTTAACAAGGGATCAGATGGAAGTTCAGCCCACCTGCAGCACCCCACTCTGGAGGAGTGTGAGAGCGAATAATCAGAAGTTGCAAAAAGGCAATGTATGCAGTGTTGGGGAACCGATCAGTTATCGAAAATGTTCTCTCAACTACAATGTGTATGGTGAGCCCACATTGAATGCAAACCATTGACACCATTCAGTTCTTACATAAAAGATCTGGAAGCTATTCCCCCAATCCACTTTTTGCTTGGTAACAGAAACGCATTTCTACCATATTTACCATGCGCAGAAGAGTTTGTTGATCATCGAAAACCCTTTTGATAAACAAGATTACTTGAATCTCATGTGGGACAGACTCCAAAATGAGTATGTGCCATCTTTAAACAATCGAAACAAATGGAAAGTCGAATCAGTCAAAAAAAAGCACCAAGGTGACCTCGTTTGGTTGTTCAAAGAAACAGACAAACGAGGATATTAGAAACTTGGTCGAGTAACAGAAAGCATAGAGGGTTATGGCAGAGTGATCCGATCGGCAACTGTTCAAACCAACGACGGAGTCTACAGGAGGCTTGTTGTGAAGCTGGCTCCAGTACTACCAACTGACGAAGATGTTTTCAGGAAGGAAAACAGGGCCGGCGATGTAGCAACTGAGCTTTCACAACATGCATAGAAAAACAAGACGTCCTTAAAAAACAGATAGGGAAAACTTTGAACTAGTTGTTCATTAGTCATCGTAATAGCCGCGGTTTTATTTGTATTTACTAGTACAGTCCTTGTCACGTATTTGGAGAAAAAGGAGGAAATAGCACTAGCAACAAAATAACACACAGCAAAAGCAGCCGCAGACAGAGGCTTCAGCAAAATATTGCAAAGATAAACTTACTTGATCTAAATAACGTTTTACTGTGTCTTATGGTTTAATTATACTTGAGCAGTAAACAGTTAAGGTGTCTTGTATTGAAAGTTATTCTTGAGCAATATATTATTTGTTACTGTGTCTTGTATCTACTAATTAGTCGAGCCGTAATTCAATTGTTACGAAACCCAGCTTCTGGTATTTCAACTCGTGATTACAAAAAGCAAATCCAACATAAGTTTAAGTTTAAATGTTTTTGCATAAACATATAGATATACATAGTATATACATATAGTATACATATAGAGATCCCGTATCGTGTGATCTGCACAACCAAATCCGATTCGATATTGGAAAAACTAAGATTAGCAAATTGTCAGATGAATTGCAATGCAACGGAAAGATCATAGCGGATAAACAATTTAAAAAGCAAACTGCCAATACAAAACATCCGGACAGATTTTGAACCACCAAAACGATCTGGGCAGTGTATAACTTTCCCAGTCGCAACCGATTGGGAGTGCAGCCCTTACACGTGGATTCGATCACGGAGTCGCAGCAATCTGGAAAAGCAGCAGATTCAGAATTGCGTAGAGAAACTTCATGCAAAAACACGAGTAGGGTACAACATAATTCAAAACGGAGATCGGCCCAGCAAACTCAAAACAATCTATCAACAGATGCAAGCGATTTACAGCCACCTTCAACAACTTTCTGAAAACCGAAGTGATTTGAACTTCTTTTGCAATTCTATATGAGAATACCAAAGTTTCTTTTACAGCTTAAATAACGATTGGTTACAACGTATTCGCTGACAGAAAAGTTTGTCAAGTCAACAAAGTCATTCAATTGTTCTCGCCTCCGACAGGTCAAAATCGTTGTCTCTCAGTTGGAAATGACAACACAAGCCACGCGACAGTGAACACCGTAAGGATTGAAGAGAATTCCAGACAAAATTGCAACTCGAAAGAAAACAGTATGAGAAACAGAAGCTTCAGCTGGAAATGCAGATGAAAGAATTGGAGATGCAGCACGAGCTTAGGGAAAGAAAACGAGACCTATAGCGCAAATTGCAAATCAGAACATTGGGGAAATACGATGAACGTTCACAGTCAATGAAAACTCGTGACAAGTCGCCTTTCAATTTGATCCCAAAAGAGAGAGTAGTTTCGGAGTGCGCCAATGTGATGAGCGAAACACAAAAACCAATTCTACCAAAAACCCGCTTTGATGCCCAGACCGGAATAAACGCCCAGATCGATAGCTCACGAAAAGCAAGTTAAGTGAAGCATGATGACTCGGCAAGCCTTATTCAGTTTTCTGTTATTGTCTGTAACTTTGTGAACGTGCTCAATGAGTACAAAGAAGTTGGTGATCTGCTGTCAAGTGCAACGTTGTTTATGTCAGTTGATAAGCTGCCGCAGATACTAAAAGTGAAATGGTGGTTCTATGTTGATGACAAGGACGAGGACTGGCCTGATCTAATCATATTTGAAAAATGGCTATCAAGAAATGCATTCGTGCATGAAGGATTCTCAACGTTCAAAATTTAGCGCATAGAAGAAGACAGGTGCAATATAAAAGGAGAAAAACGATTCTCAAAGACGTCAAATTTCAGTGCGAGTTCCAACGTAACAGAAGTGAAGCCAACGCATAGTGATCAATGTGCGCTTGCTGATGGCACCCATCGTATTTGGAAAAATCCAATATTCAAGATGACGAATATTAACGACTGATTTGTAGCAGTGAGGGCGCAACGCTTATTTTACAGATTTCTGGGAAAACGACATTGAATTAGTGATTATAAAGTCAGCTCTTGCAGTATAAATGGATGTACCAAAACGCACAGCCGATTGCTACACTCAGAAAACCATATGGACGAGAGCAATCACATCGCGCAGTCAGCGTAAGTGCTGCAACAATAAATCAAAATAACGAAGTTACAAGTTTTCTTCAGATCGTTCTCGGCTCAATCCAGAATGGACGCAGCCGAATGAATACAAATGTTTTTCTCGATTGTGGATAAACTGTAACTTTCATCGATCAAATCATTCAAGAGAAGTTGCTAGCTCGATGCACGGATGTTACGCTTAACATAGCTGGTATTCACGGAGCAAAGGATCTGAAGAACGAAAGGGTTCTTCTAACAATAAAAGGAGTGTATTCGAAGGTGCACTCACTTGAGGTGTTTCTACCTCCGTTAATTTCGTTTGAAAATTCAAACTATGATTTCAGCAAACTGAAACAAAGCTTCAGCTCCAAACAGAAATTTCAATTTGATGGAAGTTAGAGTCATTCAAGGTCAAGATGCCTATGAACAACAAAAGGCATTAGACTACAAGATAGGAACCTGAAGTGAATATGTCGAAGTCCTGGCGGAAATAGGATGAGTAGTCAGTGGACTCATGAAGACTAAGAGTGGACAAAATTTTTGTCATTTTGCCTGCACAGAAGACGTGAAAATTGCAGAAAACATTCAATACTGTAGGGATATAGAAACTTGTGCTTCCAAACTCAACGTTGTCAGTCAGTCAAAGAAACAGCAACAAGCGCAGAAAATCTAAGAGACCAAGGGAAAGTTTTACAGGCGAGCGGTACGAAGTGAGCATGCTCCAGAGTGAACCAGCACCTATTGTGCCGAACTACTGCGGCTCAGCCTTAGTTCAGCTCTACTCATCGGAAGGAAGATTACAACGAGACCCAAATTTGAAAGATTTCTATCTTGAAGATGCACGCTAAATCAGAAGTCAAGAGCACTTTTAGAACCGAATGGTATTTGTCACAACATCCTGTAGTGAACCCGAACAAGCCAGTTAAAGTTCGCCCTATTTGCAAAGCTGCAGCATTTTACAAAGATGTATGCCTGAATGACAAGTTGTTAGCTGGACCTGATCTACTATACGGATTATTCGGAACCGTATTGAGATTTCGAGAAGGACCAATAGCTCTAACCGCAGACTTTGAATCAATGTTTCTGCAGGTACAAGTTCCTGAACGAGATAAGACGAGATAAAAGCTGCCACAGATTCCTTTGGCGACCAGCAGTGAACAAACTTGTGCAAACTTACTAGTATTTTTGGTGCAAAGAGTTCACCAACATGTGCAAACTACGCTCTGAAGCCAGTGGCGATCTACAACGAGGAATAGTCTCCAATTGCAGCAAAGGCAATCCAATACAACTTCAACTTGGATAATTTCATCAAGTCTGTTGACACTCCTGAACGAGCAATCAATGTCTGCAAGAAACTGCAAACTTTTCTGTCCAAACATGGTTTCGAACTCAAAAAGTGGATCACCAACTGCACTAAAGTGACCGAAGTAATCTCTGAAGACTTGAGATCAATCACCTACAAAAACAAGTGGACGTAGAGCCTAATAAGGGGTTTTTGTCCGTGCTTGGACTGCTGCTGAAGAAAGTCTGCAAGTTTTCAGAGGTAACAGAAAGGAAGTTGAAACACCGATCACAGAGAGGAACATCTTTTCTCTAGTTTTATGAGGGTTGGATCCTCTTGGGCTGTTTGCACCATTCAGTGTTCACATGAGACCACTTCTGAAGAGAATCAGGACCGAAAATGTGCAACATTGGGACAACTCAGTTGAATCTATTGATGAAGAGGAGTTTTTGAAATTGGAAATCCAGCCTCCAGAAGTTGCAGAAACCAGCATCGTTAGACGATACATCAGCAAAAACAAAGTGGAAATCCATGTATTCACTGACGCATTGGAAGACACAATTTGTGTAGTGGCATATCTTCGTTCGCAGCCCTAGGAATAATCGAGAGACTTAGCATTTGTAGTCGGAGAGTGCAGAGTCGCACCGAAGCAACAACTCTCGATATCATGTTCGGAACTACACTCTGGATAAACAGCTCTCGCCGCGAACGACATATTTTTGTGGGAACTGAGCTTCGGAGAATTTGGATACTGCTGAAGTTTCACATTGGAATCAGGTGAGTGGTATCGACAATCCAGCCGACACCGGGACGAGAGCCATCAATGTTAAAGAACTCAAGAGAAGTGAGTGGCTTACTGGGCAGGCCTGGTTGAAGCAATCAGATAACGAATGACCTGAGCAGGTGAGCTTAACATTTGCCGCCGACGAACAAAACGGACAGAAAGCCTTAAAATCCACAACAAATGAAAAGAACTTAATCGTTCAATGGGAAGGATTTAGCAATTTGAACCGAATCGTAAATACAATTGCATATGTGCAGCGAGCATTGAGCAAAACGAAACCGGCAACAAAGCTAATTAACATTGAAGGAAAAGAAACGGCCAAAGCAACCCTCTTCATGTTACTACAGCAACCACAGTTTTGTGAAAGATGAAATCTCTGAATTGTGAAAAGTAAATTCGAAAGGGCAGCAAGATTTTGCAGTTTTTGCCCTTTATTGATCATAGGCGACTTATTCGTGCCAATGGTAGAATAAGGTAAAGTCAATTCAAATTCAAAAGTCAATGCAAATCATCCAATTTTGTTGCTTTGGAAACATCACGTTGTCGAATTATTCTTGCGTAATGAGCAAAAAGACAGCAACCATTAGGCGACTGAACTTGTCAGAAACATTGTTCAGCAACGATTCCGGATTATTGGTTGAAGAAATGCCTTGCATTCAATAAAGAATAAATGTATCACGTGCGGAAAAGGCAGAGCACAGACAATGGTTCCAGTGACGGAAGAGCCACCAACCGAAAGGTTGGATGCTTCAACAATTTTTGCAAATGTTGGAGTAGACTGCTTTGGCCCTTTTTACAGTGAAAATTGGGCTACGAAATGAAAAGCGTTGGTGTTTTTTGTTCACTTGACTAGCAGTTCGATCCTTGTATATAGAGATTTTCCCAAAGATGGATTTTGGCATTTGATTGAACGCAGTTATGCAGTTTTTTGCGCAAAGAGGCAAACCGATAACAATGATCAGTGACGACTGGACAATTTTCGTTGGACCAGATCGAAAATTCAAAGAGAATGTCGCTGCAGGGAAATATGAAAGAATTGACATAAATATAGTTTAACAAGGGATCAGATGTAAATTAAAACCACCTGCAGCACCTCATTTTGAAGGAATATGGGAGCGAATGGTCAGAAAATGAAAAAAGCATTAGATGCAGCGTTCGGGAACCGATCAGATACCGAAGATGTTCTCTCAACTACAATGTGTCTTGTTGAGCAAATATTGAATGGAAACCATTGACACCATTCAGTTCTTACGTAAACGATCTGAAGCTATTACCCCAAACAACTTTTTGCTTGGTAACAGAAACGCTTCTCTACCATATTTGCCATGCGCCGAAGAGTTTGTTGATCATCAAAAACCCTTTCGACAAACAAAAGGTTACTCGAATCTTATCTGGAACAGATTCCGAAAGGAGTATTTGCCAACTTTAAACAACACAAACAAATGGAAAGGCGAATCAGACAAATCTGCTCCAAGTTGATCTCGTTTTGTCGGTCGAAAATAGTGACAAACGAGGATACTAGAAACTTGATCGAGTAACAGAAACCATTGAGGGTTCTGACAGAGTGATCCAATCGGCAACTGTTCAAACTAACGACGGAGCCTACAGCAGGCTTGTTTTGAAGCTCGCTCTAGTACTGCCAACCGACGAGGATGTTTTCAGGAACGAAAACCGGGCCTGCGATGTTGAGACTGAGCTTTCACAACATGCTTAGTAAAATACGTCAGCAAACAAAACAGATAGGGAAAACACTTTTGTACTAGTTGTTCATTAGTCATCGTAATAGTTGCTGTTTTTTTCATAGTTACTAGTACAGTCAAAGTCAAGTGATTTGGAGAAAAAGGGGAAAATAGTACTAGCAACACCATAACACAGAGCAAAAGCAGGCGCAGAAAGAGGCTTTCTTCATATACATCAGCAAAATTTTGCACAATAAACTGACTTGATAAGTAAATAACGTGTTGCAGTGTCTTTTGGTTCAATTATTCTTGAGCAGTAAATTGATACTGTGTCTTGAATTGAAAAATATCCTTGAGCATTACTTTATTTGTTACTGTGTCTTTTATCTACGAATTATTGTAGCTGTAATTCAACTGTTGCGAAACCCAGCTTCTAGTATTCCAACTCGTGATCACAAAAGGCAATCCCAACATAAGTTTAAGTTTGACTGTTTTTGCATAAACAGGTCTTAGACATATATCTTTGTCTTCGATTTGTTTTTTTATTGGATGAACTGGTATACATATAGAGATTCCGTTTTATGTGATCTGCCGCAATCAAAACCAATTCAATATTGGAAAAACTAAGATTAGCAAATTGTCAAACGAATTGCAATGCAACGGTAAGAGCATAGCTGATATACAGTTAAAAAAGCAAACTGCAAGAACAAATTATCCGGACAGATTTTGAACTGCTGAAACGAACTGGGCGGTGTAAAACTTTCCCCGTGGCAACCGATTGGGAGAGCAGCCGTTACACGGCTAGACAAAAGTGTTTGTTCATTCATTTGAGGCTGAAGAAGGCTGATGGAACTGTTGGAGTCAATTTCAGTCAATTTCCGTACCAATCACAGTTCATGAGGTGTTTTGCCCCGCGTATCAGACGTGTTCAGTTTGTGATCGCTGTTGGGCGACTCCAAGGGTTGCAACACGAGGTGTGAATAGCCCAATTTTTTGCTGGACTGCTCTCTCGGCGGGACTGTTCGATCTAGAGAGCATAGATGCGGTGATTCACATCCATATCTCAGGTCAACGGTAACAAACGCATGGCATATGACTTTCAAATGCCAAATCTGGCCAAGATGTGATTATTTCCACTGTATGATCTAACATTCCGTGTCCCCACGATTTGTTTCAATATGAACTAATCCCTGTCTATTTTTCAGATTTTTTCTTGCTGTTTTCAAGTTGAACTCTTAAACACCGTCCTTTTTGGCCCTCCGTGAAAAATTTGTTTAATCCCTCGAGGATGAAGAGAGCAGCAGCAACTGCTGCTGAGCTTCTTCTGGCATTAAACAGCACCGGCTCACACAAATAGAGATAAACAGCTAATTCTAGAAGTCGATGAGGAGTTTTGCCACGCGTCTTACATAAGTGTGAAATCCCGGGTTGAAGTTTCTTTGATTTCATACAAGGATCATACATGATTTCATACTGTCCATACTTGATTTCTTAGTACGATCCTTGTATGAAACCAAATAAATCATATATGATCCTTGTATGATTACCAAGAAATCATATATGATCCTAGTACGAATACCAAGAATCATACATCTTTTTTTGAAAATCTTTAACCATTTATGTTTTTTTTGTTTTTATTCGGTGGGGCATCGCATATATGATACCCCGGCATCACATTGTGATCCGCCAAAAGACCCTTTTGTACAATATCAACTGCAAGTTGGGCACAAAATAACAACAGAAAGGAAAGGAAATTCATGTACAACCATTAACAATCAAGTTTATTACAGCAGCAGCTTGAAGAGTTTTGAGTTTGAGTTTGAGTTTGGGACATTGGTTCTAAACTGTACACTGTTACTGGGGTACGAAGCCATTTTAAACACCGTGGAGGGTTTTTACTGGCTTTTCCTGATTGCGATTACTTGTCGTTGATTACTTCTGGCTAGCCGTGTTTGCAGTTGTTATTGAACATTGTTAGGCATAAAGGTAAGTAAGTTTTGTCAGGGATCGGGAAAAAAGAAAGAATAAGTAGGTAAAAAAAGGACAGAAAAAAAGAGATTGAATTAAACTAAAACTAGAGGAAGGGATGAGAATTAATCAGCTTTGTTTGTTGCTCGAGACAGCTGCGGCGCGTTGGGGGATCGAACTCCCGCTGTGTTTTTCTTTTAGTATACTTATGTGTTGCGCCAATATACACACGTCTCTGCTTGAGAATTGTCTTTATGGTTCGGTTCATTTACCGTGGCTGATGAGTTTCTCTCGATTTTTGAATTGAATTCGTTATACATAATTGAGATACTTTAGAATCATTGGTGCAAAGTTTGCCGGTTTCGAATTGTATCGTATTTTTTTGAAATACTGAGCATTCAGGCTTGAGGGGAGTAACAAAATGTCTGTACGCACTACTCCCGAGAGTCCTCCTCCAGAGGAGAAGTTTCCTCACGGCATGGTTCGGGTGATTCCTCTCGAAAGCTTCGGCGACGGAGCCAGGGATCCCCGGCAGATTGCCCGAAAGAAGCTTCCTCTGTTTGAGGGGCTGTTACCTGATGGACTTTCGGAGGCTTATAGAGCTTGGAAGCGACAGAAGCGCATTTTAAAGCTTAGGAAACGGCGGGCAACTTCTGATTCTGATTCAAAAGGATCGAAGAAGCTTCCTGACCCTAGATTAGATCCTGACTTTGACTCGAAGGATCCTTTGGGTCTTAGTCGGTGATCACTGATTTTTAAATCAGTAAATATGAATAAACGGTTGGATTGTCAAAAAGCCTAATAAATCAGAAAGTCTAACGTGCTTTTGCAGTTGTTCTTTGGACATTGCCTTTTCTTTTCTATAAGCCGTATAATTGCTTCAATTTTGTTCTTTTTTGCGCGCTTGATGTATTCTTTCGCCAACCGTATCTGAATGTTTCTTATAGTAGGTGAGTTCGATTCTTCATGTAACTTTTGCACGCTGTACCATCGAGGTTTCCTTAAACATTTTCTTAGTGCTCTGTTTTGCGCTTTTTGCATGATTGATATGACCGTTTGCGATTGGTTGAGCCAGCAAGCGTTTGCATATAGAAATAAGGGCCGGATCCAGGATTTGTACAGCAGAAGTAAACTGTCCTGCTCAACATTGAGATTGCTTAGACGCTGCAGTTGGAATATTCGCTTGTTTGCTCTGCTTGTGATGCAAGTTGGGCACAAAACAAAAGAGTAAGTCCAAACAAATAACAAAATTTTTGACATACTGTGAAGCTAGTTTATACATATAAATGCTCATTTATAAAAAAAATAATCAAGAAAAAATGCATATCACGTCATATTCGTTTTCTGAATACGTTTAAACCACAACGTTATTCTTTAAGCGCACACAAAGAATCAAATGTGGATTGCAAATGCGATATATTAATTTAATAAGTCTTCTGACTACATTATACGGGAATTTGTGGCACCAGTCAATGTATTATGTATCATATATGACCTTGTATGAAATCCAAGAAATTTTTTCAACTTCAATGGAAAATCAAAATTATACAGTTTTCAGTCTTTGAATTTTTTTGTATGATCCTTGTATGATTTCTAGGAAATCATATATGGTCCTTGTATGACTACCAAGAATTCATACAAATCATATATGACCTAGTATGATTACTAAGAATCATATATGACCTAGTCCGAAATCAAAGAAAGTTGTATGATCGTTGACGCGGGATGGTCTTTAGTGCACGCTATGGAGAGATTTTAAACGGCTACCTTTGGACACGTTTTTGATTTGCAGTTGTTATTGTTAGGCGTCTCTCTCAGCAGGTACGTTGGATCTAGTCTTGTATATTGATGATTCACACCACTGATTCAGGTTTCCCAGGTTAAGGTCCAGACCCAAATTGAGCTATGATCAGACTACCCAGACTGAAATGACCTCTGATCAGACTTTCCAGGCCGAAGTTACCTCTGATCAGACCTTCCAGACCAAAATGATCTCTGATCAGACTTTCCAGGCCAAAATATCTTCTGATCAGACCGAACCCAGACCACTGTCCAGACTATAGTGCGCTTATGATCAGACCCAAATTCAGACCATTGTCCAGACTATAAACAGACTATGATCAGACCTTCTTCAGACCATGGTCCAGACTCAATTTCAGACCATTGCCCAGACCTTAATCAGACTATGATCAGACTCAAGTGCGCTCAGAATAGTCTGATCAGAGAAAGATCTTAATTAAGAACAAATCTCTTAATTTTGCTATAATATATTCATTTCGTAAAAACTGGTGTTTGCAGTATTAAAATCATCTAAGGAAAAGCCAAATCTGAACGTATTGCTAATGAAAACGAAACCTAACTGTTGATAAAAACATTTTATTTACTATACCACTTAGACTTGTTTCTGACTCAATGGATGAACTTAGACAGCTTTCCCTAAGAAACGTCGTGGTCTTCAGTTAATCAAAATTTCCTCTTGAGGGGACCGGCATTTGCTATCAGCTGGACTCCTTGTCTATGGTCAGAGTCATCGGACTTTAGATGAGTCTCTGATCGGAACGCTGCTTTTTTTGTTGCCTCTTGGCAGAGCCAACATCCCTCAGTAAAAGAAAACAAGAAAATGAAATAATAGTGCACTCGAAATCAGACCTTTCAGAATGAGTTGACCTATGATCAGACCAAACCCAGACCATAGTCCAGACTATAAAGGCTATGATTAGACGGTCCAGACCGAATTGGCCTCTGATCAGACCGAAATCAGACCATGGTCCAGACTTTTGTGCGCTCGAACCGCTTTCCAGACCCTGTAATTACGGTCTTGGAACACAGGGGTGTGCGCTCGATTGGGTCTGATCATAGCTCAATTTGGGTCTGGACAAAAACCTGGGTGCCCATAAAAATCTCACGGTAACTTTTTGGGAATACGAACTCTAGCAATGATATGACCTAATTAGATCTAAGCTGTTTGGTGTTACTTTTAATTCCCCCCCCCTTTAGTCTTGAATCCATGCAAATCCCAGTCTTCAATGATCTTGACATCGCCATTGTTCTAAACCTAACTTAATTAGTTTTGTGACATCGGAGATTTCTCTCTAATTATTAGGGCTATATTAATAATATTTCACATCCCGAATTTTTCAACGCTAGCTTAAAATTTTTTTTTCTGTTTGTCTCTTTTCTAGTCAAGAATATGTACCCTTTCAGTTGCTATAGCTTCAGTGGCTATAGATGCTACTACGGCCACGTTGTATCTTTTTTCTCAGTTTGTTCGATTGGAAAATGTTTTTGGTGATTTATTTCTAGCTGTTTTAGTGATCGAATCATTGCATGTGGTAACTGGTAATCACTGCCCCCTTTTATTTCTCTGACTATTTGAAAGATGTGTTCATTCTCTTGAGGTTAAAGAGCAGCTGCAACTGTTGCTGAAACTCTTAAACAGCACATTATTGCACAAATATAAATCAGTGGATGCCAGAGGTGTGCAGGCCCAACCTTAGTTCTTGTGGACCTTACCAGATTAGACGTATATCATTTGTCATCAGGGGAAGATTCGCGGAGATTCCAAACAACAAGCTTAGATTCGGACAAGATTTTTTTAAAAAATAATTTTTTGGTCTCCTCTACGAGCAGGCTCGTTGGATTTAGAATTGAAGATGGGTGACTCACACCACAGTTTCAGCTCAGCGATAATAAGCACTTGGTAGCTTCTCTGGAATCCAAAACCATGAAGAGTTTAAGATTTTTTAGACAATCAATTCAAGGCAAATTAGTTGAGAGTCTTCGAGGTTTTCTCACGTAGCTAGATCCTCAACATAACCCAGACCATATGGAGTTCATCCCAAACATAGAAAATATAGCAAATGTTTTTCAACGTGCAAGACCAGTTTTCTTTGAACTGCTTCAATTCTTTAAGAAGTTTAAAAAATGGAACCGAAGCCAAACGACCAAGTTGTCAAACTCAATTCCATTCAAAGTCCTTAAAGCGCCTCCTTTTCATTACAAGCATTGATTCCATTCAAGTTTGATTCGAGGCAGTTCACTAGTGTTCTGGCAGAACTGAGGTGGCCAGCAATATCTGAAAAGTTTCAGAAATGTGTTGGTCGTCTATCTCTTCTTTGTTTCACCGTTGTAATCATTTTGATAGCTTTAATCTTTGATAGCTAACCTCTACCTGGGAGATCAATGTCCAGGGCACTGCTCGACGGAGGTAGAAAATACCCGGGCCGAGGATTTCCCCAAAATTAACGAGGAAAAGAGTGTAAAAAAGGAAATTAAAAAAATGCATCCCTATTTCTCTTCTTAATTAAGAGGGAAATTTTTAAAAATAAAAGTGAAAGGGTGGTCGTGAGGATTGATCCTCCTTCTTTCCTCGGTCGAACATCTTACTCTCACTTTGTGCATTAACCATTGCGCAAGTGATATTGGCAATTGACGTTTCACTATGGTTATAATCGTAATTGTTTAAGAGAGCAACCTTTTACCAGTCTACTCTAAATTAAACGTTTTGCAACGAGTGTAAACAGAGTGGAGAAAAATTGCTGAAAACAATGTAACTTTTTTAAGTTACACTCTCATATTCTTTTAATCGATAAATAGGGGTCGAAAAGCGCATTACACCCTAATCCCCTCCAGTCAGGGGTGGATTAAGAGTGAACCGTCGGCCCTGGTAGATGAATCCCTCAATTTCATGCTTAGCCCATGCCAAAATTCTCAGCTACCTCGCTGAACTCTGCAACCTCAAAACTCACAGCCGTAAGTGCCCTTGCCAAGGATTTCTGCCAAAAGTTTGTAAGATTAGAGGTAACTAACGTTGACAAGTCAGAAAATTCACAGCCATTCTTTACATAAACTTGCGGTCAATGCGTTGAATTGAGTGTTTCTCCACCAATGTCGTACATACATTTGCTTTGAATTTGGCGTAGATCTTGAGAGAAAACAACCCTTTGAGCTCTGCTGGTCAGAATTGGACCAATGGCCTCCTTTAATCGTGTCGCCTCTTCTACCACTGTGCCACAGTACCTCAATTCTTTTAAGAACCACATTATATTTTGTTTATGTGAAATCAACGCTAGGTTCAACGTAAAACTATGTGAGATCAACGCTAAAACAAAAGCAAAAACAATTGTACGATCTTCGATTGAAGTTTATGTAAGATCAACACTTATAAACTAAAACTTATGTAAGATCAACGCCCATTTCAACGCAAAAGTATGTAAGATCTGCACTCAAGCGTAGATCATACATATATTCAGCATATTTACCGTCAATCTTACATAATTTTGCGTCTCTTAGCGTTGGTGTATGCGCCTGGGTGTCTCAGAATTGTTCTCTGGTGGTTTGCGTTTTCCAACGGAAGGACGGGTGAACTCTAAGCGAAAAAGAAATCCTTGTCAGTCAAAATCTTATCTTCTGTTATATTTGAAGATTTGCTCAAGGCGTAATTATGCGTTGCGTCGATTAAAAACTTTAACGCATGAGCAGAAAGGGCATGCAAAAGAATTTTATTCCGTATGTTCCTTATGCTAATTTGCAATTTGATCGAAGTTTTGAAACTCAAGTTTTTGTTCCTAAAAAACCTTAAATCCAAGATACAATAGTTATCATTCTAGTTACTGATGGCAATGGGAATTTACAGTTGAATTCATTAAATTTAATTAGTTCTACATGCTTTCCTCTTATAGTAGTCCTTCAGCTGAATTTGGTCAAACAGTAAGAAAAGGCTCTAAAATTAGAAGAAGAAATAATTTTCCCCTAAGGATACTTTATTGTTTGTTTTAACCAGTGCTTGCTAGTTGTTTCTATACAAGGAGAATAAAAATCTAAAAAAATAATAATGTTTGAGAGAAATGCCCCTTTTTGCAAATAGAAGACTCCTCTATTTTTTATCTAATATAAAGTTTTAAAACTTTCCTAATAAACCAATTGTACAAACCATATGAAATACGCATAGTTAGAGTTTAACTGTTCTCATCTGGTAACTGTTTGAATTGCAGAGAGAGATTAATCACAAAAGGACGTCGACAAATTAATTTCAAAGAGAAGAGCTAATTCAACAAAAGTACCTGTGAGACAAAAGCAAAAGTTTAAGATCTGATTGATGATACAGATAGACTAGATGAAAAAATTTGCAAAAAAGCTGATTTATAACAAGATAGGACACCATATAGACATAATCAGGTGCTTTATTAATCACAGACGATCACCAGCCAAAAAATTCAACGCAGAGTACAGTTACTGGAACTGTCAAACGACCAGTGAAACAGTCGAATCTCTTTTTGTCATTTTTTTCTGCAGACTAGAAGGACGTGGTAACCTTTTTTCGAACAATTCCATGAGGCAGTGACCAGCACACAGTCAGATAAACGACAGTCAAAAGTTCATTATCCAAAAATATCAGACAAAAATAGACGTGGAGATCCTTCAACCACACCACAAGTTGCCGAAGTACGGAATGACCCTTCCTGGAGAACAGATGCGAGAACAATTGTTTGATGTTCCGATCCCATTCTCACGCCAACTTTTCACAAAAACCATTAACAGATAAAAGCCAAAGGCACTTCGAGGTCTAATGGAGACATTGGAAGAATACCGATGATCTTTTAGAAAACTTGAAGAAAAAATAGGCAATCAATAAATCAGGAACTGTTTTGGTTTAAGTATTTCAGAGGAAACTGTTAGAAGGAAGATGGAAAAGTTGATAGCTTTATCACACAAAAGACACCCAAAAAATCTTCAAATGAAGAACTTCATGAATCGAAAGGTACAAAATCTATCGATGTCGAAGTTTAAATGGATCTTTCGCCCTCGATTAGTTTATCAAGACAAATAGTTTTATTTCTATAGGTATTGAACGGCGTAGTGAACAACGTAAAACATTAACTTCTAAAAAGTGTGACGAAAAAGACACTGAAATTGGAAACTAAAACTTGAAATTAAAATGATTTCGAGACCAAAAGTAGCATCACTTGAAGTAACTAATAGCAGTCCTTGATCACAAGTAGCAATAAGTCAAACATCAGACAAACCAATGATTAGATTAAATACCAAGTCTTAGGACATGGGATTGCAGAATTTTGCAAAACTATGGCTCAGTGACCATAATTTTGAAACCCAAAATAATTTGATTTAGCCTCACAGCAAAAATTTTGAAAACGTTCACCATTAATGTTTACCACTGGAAAATTTTTCCTCTTACTATTTCAATGCCAGTGATTGGTCTTAACTTCAGATCCTACTCAAGAACCCAAACCTCAATAAATTTTTTGGTATAAACTTGATATTTGGAGCAGGACACTGTGCATCAATTGTAGTTGGACACAAGGGAAACAACAAAGCCCAAAAACCAATTACAAATCCCATTTCTTGTTATGACTGGCTTTATATTGTATGGTGTGCCAACAAGAAAGAAGCGAGATATATATCGACGGTTTTTTGGAGGATGAAGATTTTCCAAAATAGTGTATTCAACTTCAGGGGAACAGAAAAACAGAGCTTCACTCACAATCAGCACCGGACGGAAAACAGAAGAAAGATTCATTATCACGACTCCAAGCAAAAAAACGGGCTCCGTCGGACATCACGTCCCTTTTGAAGAAGACGCCAAGCCTCTCTCTAACTCGTAGCTGCCAGCAAAGAGAGGACTATGAAGGCACATAATCAGACTGGAGACAAATCCAGGCATTGGCAACAAAGAGGCAAGCTCTATGATGAGTCTAAGGACAAATTCAAACACAAACAAGCCACAAAGCTTTTGATTTACCATTTCACTGTGTTATCACAGATACTATAACCATAATTGAACTCTGAATTTCGATTTATACCTCATTTAAGCCAAACAGATGCGTCTGGTTACCTAATGATTGGACCTCAGCTTCAAAAAAATACGTGTAGAATCTTCCTTCTATTTCAATTTCATCGAGTAGCAGTGTCAACAGACAAGTTAGGAAGAGTTACGACGATTTAATTTGGAGGACGCACATCAAAACTGTCTCGGCATTACCTAGAGAACTCCTCGAATGAAACAACAGTGAAAACATTTAGATTAACGAAAGTCTCTTAGTAGCATAGTCTTCGTACCAATTAATTCGACCTCCAAAAGCGTTAGCGGACACTTTCTGCTGCAGCAAACTCTCTCCTTCTCAACATAAACAAATATGGCCTTGTCACAGTGACAATTTTTGTGTAGGCGGATTGTTATCTAGAAAGTTGAATTTACAGCACGTCATTCAACTGCAGAAGGGAATCATTAAAATACCAAAAAAAACTTCTGTTGACATTAGAAAGTAAAAATCCGGACATTTTTCAGTTGATGAGGGACTTTCTTCCACCTTTCGTGACACCTCAGACGCAATTATTATTAAAACCAACGAGTACGCAATGAAAACAATTCAGAAAGTGACGCATTTGTCTTTATCTTTGCCTTTGCACGAATTTTCTACCACAAAGAAAAAATTACTGCAGATCGACACAAAGGAGTGCAACTACATCTCGTCAAACTTTTTGGAAAATGAACAGAAGATTCACATAGAGCTTAAAAAGACCAAATTTGAAAGCCAATCGTCCCAGTTTATTCTTTCTCTTTCGTAAAGCTTCGTGTATTTTTATACGCTTACAGCATTCGGCAGAAAAAAAACAGAGTGCAAACTCAGATTCTTAGAGCAAAGACTGGCTGTACTCTAGTGAAAAAATTTTAACCCAATTTTAGAGCTTTTTTAACAACAAAAGTGTTTCCAACATTAACACAGTTTACAAATGAGAGCCTGTTTTCTACGACATTTGCATTTGCGTTGACAGATTCACGAAAAAATTACAACATGATCAAACTTGTTCCAAGAATCTAAAAGACCAGTCCGAATAACACTGAATTCAAGTTTCCTAGTTTCGTTCCATTCAAAAAAATGAAAGTTGATACAATTAAAAAGAGATCGGGCTTCTTTTATATTACATGAAAATGTTGAATTTCCTATTTCGAATGAACGGACCGAAACTCAAGCAGAACTAATCGCCCCTTTTACAAGCGTCTACTATCTCCAACGCCTCAATCAAAACATTTGCACCATAGATTGTCAGTCCAAAAATCATTACTATATCAACAGCAGCACGAAGCCACGAGAATTGTTGAGAAAAAGATCAGCGAGTGCAGTCGGTTGCTGTCTGTTTCTGTTGACTCAAGCGAATATCAAGGTATAAAGTCATTCACATTTTCGGAATAGGAACAGTTCAGAAAAGTGTAGCCACGGTCTTTTGACAAGCACCAAGTTTCTCAGCAAATATAACCCACAACCAAATCCGAAGAGGGATCTCAACACATTTTCCAACAACACTAGTTCATCACATAAGAGCAGGAAATCCTTCATGAAACCTAGATTTCTCCTAAGATAATCAGAACTAACCTCATCATCAGCACAACCTCTGTCAAATTAGCTCTGCGAAGTGTAATTCCGATCAACAAGAAATCAGCAAACAACAAATGGAATCCAACCGATACGGAAGACATTGTCCTCCAAATGTGAATCATCAGAAGATCAACCATTCTAGGCCTCGACAACAATATCGGTTCTTCGATGAACAAAGTCTTTTTGGTAGTATAACAACCAAAAAATACGAAACTCAACAAAACAAGACTTACAGGAGAAAGAGATTCATCAGTTGCAGATACTTTTAGCATGAAACGCTTGAAATTGGTGATTTTTGTTGCCGAGGGAAGGATAGGGTTACAACTCAACACAAAAAAGAAACAGGATGATCATTTGCTAAATCGTTCTCTATAAGAAATTTATTTACTAGAATGAAAATTTTACAGTACCAAAAATTTTTTTGCTCTGGGAATTCAAGAATGTCAAGGAATCAACATCAGAAGACTCTGCATCATGAGCTCTTAACCACGAGTTCACCAAACGCGTTCAGAAGAACAATTGACTATGCTCAAATTCTCGATGTTTTTCGGCGAAGGCGATATCATAATCCACGTTAATAGTCTTCCAGCAATCATGCCGTACAGCATTAAAGTTCATTCTACTTATTTAAACTTCAAACATATCCGCTCGTGGTCTGTTCATCCAAAATGTTCGTTCCAGAAACTTGCGAAAGTTTCCCAGATAAATTTTTGTGCTCTGCTGTCTATCGTATAGAAGGTTAATCAGAACTCCAATTCTCTCATGCAGCTCTGCACGCGCATTTGGCAGCCATTAATGGGACATCTACAATTAGAACTGAACCTTTTGCCTTACAGGTTGCAGTTAAAAGCCTGGAGGACCACTTCATACTCAAGAATATTCATTGTGATTACCAAAATAATCTGCAAGCTATTTTTTTTACTGCAAACACAAGAAAACCAACTGAAAAACCAACCAATAAAAAAATCATCTTTATGATCATTACGTAATTGTATCTTTCCTGCTCTCCAAAAGACAAATTGACAATTTTTTGTCTAGGGTGAACTCAAACTCAGAACGCTTCATCGCGATAAAGGATTCAAGACCTTATTAACAAATTTGCCAGCCAATATATATATATATATATATATATATATATATATATATATATATCAAAGGAAATACTGCACCAAATTTTCAATAACAAAATTCTTCACTTCTTACAGCTCCGTCAAACCACACCCATGATCTATCCCGCCTTGACTTTTTAGATCTCATCATTCGACGACAGATCACAGCTTTGCCTGATCTACTAGCACAATTGGACGAATTTTTTAAGCTACTTTGGTTATCCATCGATCTTCCTAGTTCTGGAAGAAATTGATTGTTGAATACCTGTTATTATTTTAGCAGCGGAACAGGCGAAATAGAGAAAAGGAACAAACAATAGGGTAAGATATCGCAATCGTCAATGATGTCAATACTCCCCTGGACAATTTATGGATTCAAAGATCCCTAACCAATGTAATTGGTTTAACATGAAATCTATCAGACTTTTGTCAACATGTACACAATCAGTATTGTATTAAAATGGCAAAATTTTGCACGATTTCAAGGAGGCCCAGGTTGAGGTGCCAGACCGAAAGTCGATATCTCCAGACCGTCCCAAATGGAAAGTGTCAATGTCCAGACCCTCCAGACGGGATGTGCCTATGTCCAGACTTTCGTGCGTTAAAAATTACATATTTCCAGACTATCGTGCGTTCAAAGTTGCATATGTCCAGACTATCGTGCGTTCAAAATTACACATGTCCAGACTATCGTGCGTTCAAAGTTGCATATGTCCAGACTATCGTGCGTTCAAAGTTGCATATGTCCAGACTATCGTGCGTTCAAAATTGCACAAGTCCAGACTATGGTGCGTTCAAAGTTGCATATTTCCAGACTATCGTGCGTTCAAAATTGCATATGTCCATACTATCGTGCGCTCAAAATTGCCGATGTCCAGACCATCGTGCGTTCAAAACTGCATATGTCCAGACTATCGTGCGTTCATAATTGCATATGTCCATACTATCGTGCGTTCAAAATTGCTTATGTCCAGACTTTCGTGCGTTCAAATTTGCCTATGTCCAGACGATCGAGCGTTGAAAGTTACCTATGATCAGACTATCGTGCGTTCAAATTTGCATATGACCAGACTATCGTGCGTTCACATTTGTATATGTCCATACTATCGTGCGTTCAAAGTTGCATATGTCCAGACTATCGTGCCTTCAAAACTGCATATGTCCAGACTATCGTGCATTCAAAATTGCTTATGTCCAGACTATCGTGCGTTCAAAATTGCATATGTCAATTCTATCGTGCGTTCAAAATTGCATATGTCCAGACTGTTGAGCGTTCAAAGTTACCTATGATCAGACTATCGTGGGTTCAATTTTGCATATGACCAGACTATCGTGCGTTCAAAGTTGCATTTGTCCATGCTATCGTCTGTTAAAAATTGCATATGTCCAGACTGTCAAGCGTTCAAAGTTACCTATGATCAGACTATCGTGCGTTCAATTTTGCATATGACCAGACTATCGTGCGTTCAAAATTGCATATGTCCAGACTATCGTGCGATCAAAATTGCATATGTCCGTACTATCGTGCGTTCAAAATTGCAAATGTCCAGACTATCAAGCGTTCAAAATTGCATATGTCCAAACTATCGTGCGTTCAAAATTGCATTTGTCCAGACTTTCGTGCGTTCAAACTTACCTATGTACAGACTATCGTTCGTTCAAAGTTACCTATGATCAGACCATCGTGCATTCAAATTTGCATATGACCCGACTATCGTGCGTTCAAGGTTGCATATGTCCATGCTATCGTGCGTTCAAAGTTGCATATCTCCATACTATCTGGTGTTCAAAATTGCATATGTCCAGACTATCGTGCGTTCAAAGTTGCATATGTCCATACTATCGTGCGTTCAAAGTTGCATATGTCCAGACTATCGTGCGTTCAAAGTTGCATATGTCCACACAATCGTGCGTTCAAAGTTGCATATGTCCATACTATCGTGCGTTCAAAATTGCATATGTCCAGACTATCCTGCTTTCAAAATTGCATATGTCCATACTATCGTCCGTTCAAAATTGCATATGTCCAGACTGTCGAGCGTTCAAATTTACCTATGATCAGACTATCGTGCGTTCAAATTTGCATATGACCCGACTATCGTGCGTTCAAGGTTGCATATGTCCATGCTATCGTGCGTTCAAAGTTGCATATCTCCATACTATCTGGTGTTCAAAATTGCATATGTCCAGACTATCGTGCGTTCAAAGTTACCTATGATCAGACTATCGTGCGTTCAAAGTTGCATATGACCAGACTATCGTGCGTTCAAAGTTGCATATGTCCATACTATCGTGCGTTCAAAGTTGCATATGTCCAGACTGTCGAGCGTTCAAATTGCCTATGATCAGACTATCGTGCGTTCAAAGTTGCATATGACCAGACTATCGTGCGTTCAAAGTTGCATATCTCCATACTATCTGGTGTTCAAAATTGCATATGTCCAGACTATCGTGCGTTCAAAGTTACCTATGATCAGACTATCGTGCGTTCAAAGTTGCATATGTCCAGACTATCGTGCGTTCAAATTGCCTATGATCAGACTATCGTGCGTTCAAAGTTGCATATGACCAGACTATCGTGCGTTCAAAGTTGCCTATGTTCAGACTATCGTGCGTTCAAAGTTGCATATGTCCAGACTGTCGAGCGTTCAAAGTTATCTATAATCAGACTATCGTGCGTTCAAATTTGCATATGACCAGACTATCGTGCGTTCAAAATTGCATATGTCCAGACTATCGTGCGTTCAAAATTGCATATGTCCACACTATCGTGCGTTCATTTTTTTCAGACCGTGCAATTTTGAACGCACGACGCCACCTGGTGCGTTCATTTTGGTCTGGACATATCGATTTTCGGTCTGGCACCTCAACCTGGGGGCAGGGAAGTATTCAAGTTCAAAAGAAATTTCAGGATGGTGACAAAAACTTTATCCAAAATTACCACATGAAGAAATTGTATTCTTATTATCATAAGTTTGTTTCCGTTTGGATTAAAATATCAATAGGCAAGCGAAAAAGGTGTTGTAGCAGAGCTTATCTAGTACTAAAAAATATTAAAATGAAGTTTTATCCAACACGCTAACTGAATTCTTGATGAGCATTTCCATCTGTTAAATTGAGCATTTCAATCTTTTAGATTTTGTTCTGGTAGGTCTTCTGCTAGTCATTTGGTCGGCGAATTGTATTTCAAGAATAAATTAACTTTAGACAGTCCTCTTTAATTTTTTCGCACCCGATTGGGACTATTTTTGTTCAAAATTTGTTTTGCTTCGTTCGATATAATCATACTTGATCTCCCCAGTTTGGTACCAGCATTATAGTTTCTTCGACGGGTGCTTCATTGAAGTTGATATGTTGTTCCTTAACATCTCGGCCAAACCAGATCTTTCTACCCCCGTATACAATTTTCATCATGTTGTTGATTGTGATGTTGATCTAAAAAGCACAGAGACCCTTAATTATTTCCTTAATTGTGGATTTATTAGTGCTGAGCTATCAGGGAGACCGTAAAATTTATAATTATTCTTTAAATTTCTTTGCTAAAGATTTCAAGAAATTAAAACCAGTTCTATCATTGAATTTCATAGCTCATGATCAATGCAAAATTTGTTAATATTTTAACTATTTCTCCCAATTGCATAATCTATCAATAACAAGGAATACCAAAATATTAGAACATGAATTGAATTATTTTGAGGCATATTTGTAAAGGAGAACTGATATAGTGTTATTCAAATATTTCCGGAGAGATTTGGTTTCCTTCAATCATAAAAAAAAGAGAAGTCAAACCACCAATGGTCACCCGGGTCACCCGTCATACAACTTTCTTTGATTTCGTTCTATCTCATATACAATTTCTATGATTTCTTTGTAGTAATACAAAAATTAAAACTTACTCTCAATGGGCTTCAATTGTTATGCTCGAAGCTACTGATAAGTGAAAAATCTATAGAACATGCAGAATGTGAGGACAAATTTTTTTCTAAATAATTATAGTAAGTCATTATGACTTGTATGATCTTTAATACTCAACCAAGGATTACACAAAAAGTTTTAAATAGTGAGTCCAATCAAAAAACAAACAGTGCGTTTCAAGAGCAGCAAATTAAACAATAGGACATTCAAATGACTAAAAAGCAACGAAGAATTTCTTTGTAATCAAATTAGGTCATATATGATTTGTATGAATTCTTGATAGTCATACACGGATCATAATGATGTGAAAAACTAATAAAAATTGAAATTTGTAGTTTTTAAAACTCTTAGTAACAAGTGAAACCATACGCAATGACACCTTAAGCAAATCAACATCATCATTAGAAGCCTTTTCAATACACTTCCTAACTGCCACGTAACTGTTCACAATCCTTCACGTCAAAAACTGTGCTTTTTTCAATTTTTCCCGACATTGTTGACACAATACCTCCAAAATAACCAAACTAGCCTGGAAGAACTTATATTAACTAGTTAAAAAAAAAACAGAACTCGTTGAAGAAATTTGATGTTTTTAGTCAAAAAGTTTGCTGAAAAAAAACTTTTTGGCTTCAGTGACCTTTTCATCAATACATTGACATCAATATAAGTCAAACGAGTCACGCAATTGGTTTGAATTTTTTGTTTCCGCTAAACCAAAGATCGAGAACAGAGCCATTACCTTTTTTCCAGACCCAAAGAGTGTAGCGATGAGCTAATGTCCATTCAAAACACCAGTGCTTGGTTACGAGCAACCTAACTGCTTCTAATCCTTCACATCGGAAGTCGACACTATTTTAATTTTTTTCTTCCCATTATTTCATAGCACGAAACCAAAGAAACTTCGACCGGAGAAGCACATTATATAAGAATTTAGTATTATTTCCAGGAAAAATAATTTCAGAAAAATTGCGCCTTGCGCGCTATTCAATACATTAAAACAATTAGAGCTCGAAACTTTAATTCAACGTACATCTAATTGTATACAAAAGAAATGAAGGAGCTAAAAAGATTCAGGGCTCCGTGGCATTATCTCGTAAGACGGCTAATTTACAAGATTTTTGTTTTTTTTATTCTTATCTGGTTTCTGATACTTTTTTGGTGTTTGCTTGTTGCTTTCGTGTTTTGGGTACCCTAACGAACATTTTTTTGGTTTTGCTTGCATTATGCTCCTTTTGCTTGATTTTCCACGTCGTTTTTTCTTGGTTGGGTTTGGTGCAACATTTAACCTAAATTGTTTTGAGTCAGAAATTTCCTTCAACCAAACTGCAGCATAATTTCAACCCGATTTCAACTCATTTTCGTTTTCTTCAAAAAAAATTTAGAAAACTAAGATAAGCAAAGCATTGGGAGAAATGCCGCAAAATGATTTGCGAAATTTAAAAAAAAACTTACACTCTTTGTCAGGTTCACAAATCTCTGCTGGCTTTTTGTCGAACACTCTGGTGTGTTGACGGAGAAAAGGTGCGAACAATTATGTTTTTGAAATTTTATGCTACTTTTTAAACAACCCATTTCCTAAATGGAGGTGCTGTTCATAATTTGAATACAGGAAAACGTGTTTTCTTCAATTTAAGGTGAACAAGTAAAATGCAAACTTTTTAATGATGGACGGATATCTGAAAGTATTCTCTTGAATCATTTTTCTAAACCCTCTAAGACCACAGGTAGTGCTCTAGGACTCTTGTAAAACGCACGTGTATCTAGTAAGTAATTGTCGGAAAGATTGTGAGCTCTCACAATTGTGAGATCTTTTTTAGATCTCACAATATGCTCTCATAAGGCAGCAAAATAGGTAGAATCAGACTTCTTAACGCCACCTTTGTCAATTTTTTGGGTAAAATTATTCGATTTTGTCTCTATTTTCCACGACACAAGTTTTAAGACTAAAGTTGTAAAGATGTATGGAAACGGATAGCTAATTTAGCTCAACTTAGCTCACAAATTGAGCATATCCTCAATTGGAATCCAGCACCACTGTTTTGGGGGCTTGAGTGAAATATCGTGACAATACTTTGTAATTTCCACTCGATACGGCATTGTTTTGCACGCTATAAGTACCTCATTTCACCATAACTAAGACAATATCAATTAGAACGATATGAAAAAAAAGCACAATTGGTTATTAATTTTTTAATTTTCAAAAGGTCGGTCGCGATGCTAAACATAAATGAAGAAAACAAATAGCAAATTTGCGATTACCAATGCCCAAACAGTAAACTATTTCTAAATTTTGGGTGACTATATTTAATAGCGTTGAGTAGATATGAAATATTGCGGGTTGTTCGCACAAAACGCAAATTTCTTTTTCAAAATTGTGTATTCGAATCTGGCCACATAATGTTTTATTGTGAAAAGAAATCACCAATAGTTGCGTAAAGATATTACCTATGAAAATGAATGCAGATATCGTGAATAGCGCAAACAAAATTCCAGAATACCTAGTGAAATCCTAACCTTAAATACTTAACTTAGTCATTAATAAATAAAAACAGACATCGAAAAAATTAACCACAGCTATCTTATGAACAGATATTTAAAAATGCCTCAAAGTAAACCTAAATTTTAAAAAAAAAAATTAAAGCTTTAATGTCTTTTCTTTTAAAAATTTTTGAATCTCTCATTTGTACCTAGTGCACAAGAAAAGTTCCCTGCATATTTAAAGCACTGGCTCAACATCAAAACAAGAAGTCACTGGAAACACGCAATTTATTTTTTAAATCCCTGAAATGGTATTATTTATAGGCATATTAGTCCACTGAAATTAAAAGTCTCTCAAAAGAAACAACAGAAACAACTTCAATTCCGAAAACACGTCTGCTTGTATACTGTTTGTCGATGTCAAGGTGTAAATGTCAAGGTGTTAAACAAATGTAAAGGTGTAAAACACTTTCGTATAGATTCAATTCATTCTTGCCATATAATAAGCAACAGCGTGTAAGCATTGATGATAGCAACAAGTGAGAGTTTAGACGGCAAGGTTTTTTTGATGCTCTTTAACAGGTTTTTTGTCTGATGTTATTGACGTCAGAATCGGTTCATATTCGATCAACAATCGTCTAAGGAACCTAAAAAAATTAAGCCGAAAACCGCCTTATTCGATACATATCATGGTAATATTTAATTAAAATTAGGTTATACGAAATTTTTCGGAACATTATACGCGAATTGGACGCAATTCTATACGTAATTTAAATACTCGAATCTGATTGGTTAATATTCTCTCGCTTACATCTATTTAGTTACTAACATGCATAAAAAAAGCTCCCCACTTATTTAACAATTGCTTCAGAGCACTGGCTCAACATCAAAACAAGAAGTCACTGGAAACACGCAATTTATTTTTAAAATCCCTGAAAAGGTATTATTCATAGGCATATTAGTCCACTGAAATTAAAAGTCTCTCAAAAGAAACAACAGAAACAACTTCAATTCCGAAAACACGTCTGCTTGTATACTGTTTGTTGATGTCAAGGTGTAAATGTCAAGGTGTTAAACAAATGTAAAGGTGTAAAACACTTTCGTATAGATTCAATTCATTCTTGCCATATAATAAGCAACAGCGTGTAAGCATTGATGATAGCAACAAGTGAGAGTTTAGACGGCAAGGTTTTTTTGATGCTCTTTAACAGGTTTTTTGTCTGATGTTATTGACGTCAGAATTGGTTCATATTCCATCAACAATGGTCTAAGGAACCTAAAAATATTAAGCCGAAAACCGCCTTATTCGATACATATCATGGTAATATTTAATTAAAATTAGGTTATATGAGCTTTTTCGGAACATTATGCGTGAATTGGACGCAATTCTATGCGTAATTTAAATACTCGAATCTGATTGGTTAATATTCTCTCGCTTATATCTATTTAGTTACCAACATCCTCCGGCCCAGAAGAAGGTGCTGGGAGAATGGGTACTAATTTTACAAGCGGGCGGACGAGCGATCCGGTGGACGTGCGCAATACGGCGGAGCGTGCGACGCTGTCGGAACCGTAACGAAGTTCAGTGATCCGAGCAGTAGGGTAGTGACCCCTTGGGTTGGTCTCCTCAACTACCCAGACCAATTCACCAGTCTTTAGGTGTTGCTCGGCAGCCGTGTACCACTTAGAACGTCGGTTCAGCGCCGGTACGTACTCTTTGATCCAACGTGACCAAATAGCGTTAGCGTACGATTGCGCGCGGGCGTAACGCTTACGGTGATCAAACTCATCTACGCCAATGATGGAAGGGAGATTGTATGCTTGGTTACCGAGGAGAGAATGATTAGGTTTTAATGAGCCTAGGTCGGACGGGTCGGCGCTTACGGGTGTTAACGGACGTGAATTAAGTGCATGTTTGACCAGACAAAATGTGGTATTTAAAACTTCATCTGTGAGGCGACGTGTTCAAAGGATTGTGTAAAGTACGCTCTTGAAACCACGTAATAGACTCTCCCGAATGCCACCTTGGTGTGGCGCACTGGACAGGTTGAACCTCCACTTAATGGCTTTGTGGGCAAGTTCCACGGCGATGTTGATGGTGTTCCACTTTCCGATGTTCTCGCGTAGTTCCTTTTCCGAGCCAACAAAGTTAGTACCATTATCAGACCAAATAATAGCCGGTGTACCTCGGCGGGAGACTAACCGCTCCACTCCCATTACACACGAACTGGCGTCCATGGACGGAACGATTTCAACATGCCGGCGCGAGTGGTTAAGCATGTGAAGAGGAAATCCACCTCTTCTCCGTTGTCCTACGTACAGTAACGTAAAACGGGCCGAAGTAGTCGACCAAGGTGTTCGTGAAGGGAGGAGACTGTTATGCGAGTCTTTCTACTGGGAGGTCAGCCATAATGGGTTGAATAGTGGCAGCGCGGAACATTCTGCTCATGACGCAGTTCGATTTAATTGAACGCAGTGAGGATCGTAATTTGAGGATGGTATAACGTTCTTGTACTTTAACCCGCAGGTAGTCAATACCTTGATGATGATGTTTAACGTGGGTGTGCCTAAGGAACAACTTTACAAATGCATGTCGTGCGTCGAGAACGGAGGGATTTTTTACATCAAAATCAACTTCGACCAACCGTTTGATGAGGCCAGCCGACACGATGATACGAATTGGCCCGAAGAAGGGAGAAAACGGAGCAATACGGCTACTCCGTTTAACGGATTTGTTTTCGAGGAGATCTTTTCTCTCCGCATTAAATGATTCCCCTTGCACAAGGTACTGGAGATGACGCTCGGCTTCGTCAAACTCCGCGGGGTGTATGATGCTACCATCGGCATTACGGTGTCATTCGTGAGAAATCAACAAGCGGAGTGCGTACGCTGTTATCCGTAGCAAATTTTGATAAGAACTGTACTTATCGATGGGAATTAGTTGCGGGGGCGGTTCCTTAGTTGACTTGGTTACGGATGCGGCCAATGATATTTTGGTTTTGTCAGTTTCCTTAGTTACCGTGCCAAGTGTGATGTTATTAATTACTTCAGTGATTGGTTCGAACGGGAATTGCTTGGTTCTTAGGAAATCTGCACCTCTCACCCAGCTACTTGATTGCAAACCCTCAGCGGACATACCACGAGTGCCGGCATCTGCCGGATTATCGCTTGAGGCAACGTGGTTCCATTCGTCAACGCTAGTGTGTTTCAAGACTCGCAAACTCGGTTTGCAATAAATATTGGGTGCTTGGTTGCAGAGTTAAGCCATTGAAAGACAATAGTGCTGTCGGTCCACACGAAAACCTTGTTGACTTTCACTGTGAGAGCTCGACAGATATCTTGTTTCAATCGAACGGCCAGTAGCGCTGCCTGTAATTCCAGCTTTGCAACAGTCATGAACTTCATAGGTGCTACGCGAGCTTTATTCAGGACAAATTCAAGCTCTGTTTTTGGTCCACTAGAAAAGCTTAGTTAAGCTCAGAGAAATGCAACAGCGCTGAAGACCTCTTGGGAACTATCGCCAAACATGTGTAGTTCCAGGTGTTCAAATTTTCCCGAAAAATAGCTCCTTGGTATAGTGATTTCGGCAAGCTTGGGTAGTTCTACACTCCATTCGAGGAACCTTTCAACAGTGTCTTTTTGTAATTCTTCATCCCAGTGTTGCCCACTGACACGCCAGATGTCCTTTAGTAGCAAGCGGGCACCAACAAAAAATGGTGATACTAGGCCGATGGGATCGAATACCTTAGACACTGGGCTGAACACAAAGCGTTGTGTTAATGACTTAGTTACTGTACTGGAGGTACCCCGACGCACAACTAGAGTATCATTGTTGTGATCCCATTTCAACCCAAGCACGTGCGAAGACTCCTCCTTAGATGAGGCAATTACTTTTGATTCGGTTGACTGAGCTGACCCATCAATTTGGTCAGCCAGATTTGGTGCATTGCTTACAAACTTAGTACGCTTGAACCCACCTAAATTGATATGATGCACCAATTCTTTCAATCTATTGAGAGCCCTCTCAGGCGATTCCACTGAAGCCATGTAATCGTCCATGTAGAAGTTTTCTAGGACGGCGTCGGCTGCTTCCGGGTACTGACTAACATTGTCTCGGGCCGTGCGTTGCAATGCATAGTTAGCGCACGTGGGCGAGTCTTTAGCCTCGAATATATGGCGCGTCTATTGATACACTACAACATTTGTTGGGGGGTGCTCCCGCCACAAAAAACGCAGTGATGGCTGGTCACAGTCAGGCACACTCACTTGGAAGAACATACTTTCTGCGGACACAGTGAATTGATGTTGCCGGAACCTAAGTAGTACATGGATTAGGTTTTGGAGCAGGTCGGGGCCAGTAAGCAAAGATTTTTTCAAATAAGTACCGTGGAACTTTGCTGCACCATTTAATCCCTATGCACTTTCCCCGGTTTGTTCGGGTTGATTACGAGATGATGTGGTAGTTACCACTCTTTATGTAACCGCTGTTCGACTATGTGAGCATCGGGGATTGGAATTACGTACTTAACCTTTTTCCAGGTCTCCACTGATAGTCTTAGGGTAATTTTCTTTCAATGTTGTATCTCTCGAGAGCCGCTTTTCAAGAGACTTGAGCTGTACCAGTGACGAAAAGTAGTTATTCGGGAGCTGTATGTTGTCATCAGCCCATAACAAACCGACATCGTATCTTTGGCCGCTATGAAAAGTTGTTCTTTCAAGTATTTCCTGCGCGCGAGCACCGGCTGCGGATCGTGGGTCAACCTGCTTGAACGCGCCGTACAATTCCATTTCATACAACTCGACAAGCCAGTTCATAATCCTGTTCGACATTGGCTTTGAAACACGTTGAGACTAAACTGGAACTTGACGGAATGGGCTGCTTAAAACCCAACCTATGGGCAAGCGAACAGCGAACGGTGAGCACTTTTCGTCGGCTGCAAAGTACTCTAACGGTTGGATGGCGTGGTAGACATCCTGTCCAAGTATCACCTCAATGCTTCCATAGCTATATCTTACAGGATCCAGGTCGGCCAGATGTAGGTAAGTTTCTTGCATGTACTTAACGTCAATGATGTCGGAACCTACATATAATGTTTGCCTCACGTAGGAACGTAAAGTGAATGCTTCGAAGTCTTGATCTGAGGTGTCACAGTCAATTGAACCACCTTTGTGTCAATGCTTTCTTCCGTGTTTATACCCTTGACGGTCAGTTTTATTGCGGTACCCTGCAAACCGAGCCTATCTGCGAGACTATCGGACACCCAAGAGTAACTGCAAGCGATATCGCATAAAACCAACGCAGTAGTATTAGTACCAACAAAAAATAGTCAGTTTCAATTCCGTGACCTGAAGGTGGCCTCTGACATCCGTCACAGACGACAAAGTGGTTGTTTTGCTTGGTTGCTGTTGACCGGTAGCTGGCCTACTAGTACTTGAATTCGAATTCGAAATATTGATGTTATTGTCCGTTGAGGGTTTAGCTGCAAAAAACCCTTTCAGCTCCGTGAAGTAAGGTGTTATGGGAGCTGTTGTAACCATTTTTCCTACTTTTACGGGGATTTTTGCACTGCCTGAACATATGTTTATCACGGAAGCAAGAGAAACAGAGCTTTGCCTCAGCCAAAACCTTGGCTCTCTGCGTGGGGGTCTTTCCTTAAAGACACGGCATTCCCACAACCGGTGGCTGCCTTTGCATAAAATGCAACTTGAGATTGGTGTTAACGGAAAATCTGTTGCTGCTTAAGATTACTCTTTTGTTGCTTAATTGCAGCAAACGACTTCGAAGCAACTTTTGTTTTTGTTACTGAATTGTTGGTATCCCCAGTCCTTGCTTTAGTTGCGGTATTCTTCATTAAATCGTGGGCTTCGGCCTTCTCTTTTAA
The DNA here is from genome assembly GCF_964194025.1 of Convolutriloba macropyga. Taxonomy (NCBI): domain Eukaryota; kingdom Metazoa; phylum Xenacoelomorpha; order Acoela; family Convolutidae; genus Convolutriloba; species Convolutriloba macropyga. Next base: position 41,016,033 of record NC_134477.1, on the reverse strand, counting down.
CCAGTCGTTGAAATCCAGAAGAGTAGGTTTTACCCAATGCTTTTAGACTGTGAAGAGCGACCATGACTCTTTCGTATTGGTTGGAAGCTTCTGTACGTCAGTGTTGAGAAGCGCAGCACTCTTTAAATCCGAATCATATGACAGCGATTTAAATAAACCGACAAGAGTTGAGATGCACCCCAAACAGTTAATGGTGTTATCGCTATTGTTCATCTTCTATGGTGGAAAGCTGTTGAGTTTATCCAGATGTGCACTTACGACCACCTGTGGTTGGCCAAATTTACGTTCTAAGGTCCTCATTGCATCTTTGTACATTGCGCCGCAGTAAGCGAACTCAGCCATAGCTGTTTTAGCTTTACCAGTTACAAGGGTCTTAAGGTATGTCAGTTTCACATCATCAGTTGGTGACTGAGAGTCAATTGCATTTTAAATTGACCATACTATTCGTGCCGCTGTAGGGGATCCCCATTGTATTGGGACAACTTCCATTCGTGGAGTGGATAATTTCTCTTGCTATATAAGGCGTCAGTGAATGCCTTAATCGAGCTTGCTTTTTCAAATGCTGGCGCTGGAGGCGTGAGATTCGGTGGGCCACCCAGCACAATAGTATCGGAGCAGTATGCCCGTATGTTGGATGTATAACCAGCGTGACAAAAGGTGGCGCGATGTTAGTAGTTGTACTAAAGGGGTTAACAGTGATGCTACAGTTTGCTGCGTGGTTGCTATTAGGATTTTGTTGTGCATTCAATTGCAAGATGGGATGGCTGATGACGGGGTTAGCTGTGCTTGGGGGTAGGTTCGGTTGAACGTTGTTGAAGACAGTTGCATTGTTTTTCGCCTGGTTTAAGTTTGGGGGAGTATTCTGAAGAACACGCCACAAATTTAAATCTTGGTTACGGTTAAGGGGCCGTTTGGGTGCGGTAGGACTTGGTACCAGGCAGGCTTGAGGTGGATGGACAATGTTTTGTTGTGGAATGTTGGGGACGGTTAAGTAACTTGCTGTGCTCTCTGAAATGGGCGACGAAATCACGGGAGGCTGAGGATTAAATAATTGTTGAAGCAGGAATACGGGTGGAGGTTTCACAAGTGGATTTAGAGGTTGAGGGATATTATGCGGGGAATGGGCAATATGGACTTGTGTTTGGTGTGGAATGTTACTTTGAGATGGATTCTGTAGTTGCGGAACATGAGGCATCGACATATGTAATTGACCAGGCACACTGCAGCTTTTCGGAACCAAGAACTGATTTACCTGTGGGTTTGTTGACAAATCAGGTACAAAAATTGAGTTCGTTGGTGCCATAACGGGTGTCGGGGGCCGGGGAGGTTGCATAGGTGGCTGAAGTGGTGGGCCAGCGATATTTTGTACGTCGACTGGTACTTGGTTCACTGGGTTCACCTTACCACTTCCTGAGGGACTGTGTGCCTGCTCGACCCTTTGATCACTGAGTGATTGCTGCAGTTGAGCCTGGAGATATTCCCGATACAACGCTTCTTGCTGGGCAACAGAAACTGCAACTAATGGCCGTGTGTACTGAAAAAGCAATTCAAGATTATTTAAGTTGTCGGCAATATTACTTGTGTTTTCTGGAGGATTACTAGGGGCAGTATCTTGAAGAGGAGGGTCAGCGGCTGCTGTACCAGGACGAGATAAGTTTAACTCACTTGCAGCAGTCAATGAATTACCTGTTGGAAAAGAGTTTACCCAATCCTGAACAAGTCTCCGACTTCTATCTGACCTCCTATCTTTAAGCAAATTCAGTTCACTTGAGTGTTGACTAAACAATAAATGATTATCCATTAATTCAGCCTCATCTAATTTAGCTTCGGAAACACGCTGGCGGTGGTCTTCCTCCAATTCTTGAAGTGCCATCTGCTCCATTTGTATTTCAAGCTCCTTTTTTCTCAAGGCGATTTCGTGTTTTTTTTTAGCGAGGCGCATGGCAGCTTGTTCTTGTTTCTCGCCCTCTTCGCGTTTTAGTTTTGCCATGAGAAAGTCATGTTTATGCTGGCTAGACATTGATAATGTTAATCGGCGTGAACTTCTCCTAGACTGCCCTTGAGGGTTAATGCCCTCACATACGGTGTCTTGGTCAGCAACTTTGTCAATATAGCTTCTAGCCGCGAGCAAGAATTTATCATTGTTCTTTGTTACATCATGCAAACATTGCTCAAGGACAGGGTAAATTGAATCTGGGTACTCCGCTTTACTGGCCAAGTCAAATAGTTCTTCATCCTTCCGCACCAGTTTACTGAAAACATCCTTCAACTTAGAAAACAAGCGTTCAACTTTAACCCTCCTGTCTTGACATTCTATGGCATCTGTGATGTCCTTATGGATGTTCCGTAACTCAAATTCTAGATTAGATCATGCATTAAAGGTTTTTTTTTCAATTTCTCTTGCTGTTCGGCCATGATATTGAAATGGCTAATTTGTCAATGTAGAGCAACTTTCAACCAAACACGTGGAATGAGGATTATACCGAACCCAAATGACGGCGACCTTATAATCATGACGTCGAGGAGCAGGAAAGAAGTTACCGAGTAACGAATTACTCGGCAAATGTGGGTAACAAGGGGGAGAGGGCGCTTAACGTGCTTCTAAGCAACGTGAGACTAAACAGAAAAACGGGCAGCCAGCGGAAGAGGACTGGTTAGAGGAAGCACGACGAAACGGGAAACGAGACGGACGGGGCGGGAAGGACGGGCAAACGGCGCGCAACGCAACAAGAAACGGAAATGAACTGGCAATAACGCGGGTAGGAAACGGCCAACGCAACGGACGGGACAGAAACACTGAACGAGCGACGCACGAAGAAACGGGAAACGAGAAGAACGGAACGGAAATGTCGTGCGATGGGTTCAGAACGCGACGGGAAAACGGACGGTTAGAAGTTAAGCATTGAGCGAGTAGCGCTTAAGGAAACGGAAAGACGGGAAGGAACGGGCGGGAGACGATTAAGCAGCAAGTGGGGACGTCGGGAAGTACTGTCCTAGCAGACCACAGCAACAAACTCAACCAAACAAACTAGCCGTAACTCCAGAACATACCTGTGTCGCACCCTAGGAATGAGGAGAGATGCTAGTGCAGCAGACAAACTAGCACAAGCCATTATGGGGCTTAACATATGAAAATAACAAACTAACTTACGGCAAAAAGTAGTTTAATAAAAGGATGAAAAGAGCAATAAATTTACTAGCCGCAACTCCAGAATAAACACACTAGCAATATTCAAACCTAAACAACCGATCAGCATACCAAGAATGTTAATCAAAATACAGCTAAGTTTAAATAATATGCAATTTTGTTGTCTATGAAAGCTGGAAAAGTGAAGAGACAGTCTAGCCGTAACTCCAGAATAAACTTAAGTCACACCCTAGAAGGCAAAAGACCAAACCAAGTAACAATCATACATTTACACTCAAACATACAGCAGCAAAATCAACATACTACAACATGGGTGCTAGTTAACTAGTAAGTTGGAAAAGTCCGGGAACCCACTAGCCGTAACTCTAGAACAAACTTTAGTCACACCCTAGAAAGCAACAAGACCGAAGCAACCAACCAGAATACTAGTTTAATAAACATACTGCAACAAAAACACAACATACTTCATCACATATGACAACATACTACATAGAAAGAACAAATGTAGCGGAGAATTACGACGTTGAACGCAAAAAAAAATCGAAACGATCGGATACGAAAAATGAAAAACAAAAAATTGGGAGAGCGACGTTATTAAAAAAAACAGAACGTGGAGAATTGAAAAGTCAAAGTACGAAAAAACGAGGACGGTACGATAGCGAATCAAAAACAAGAAAAAAGGGTATGTCAATGCAATTTTGTTTAGACCGAGGTTGTGAAAAACAATTTCACACAATTGACAAACCTTCCAGTTGGGAGAACTGGTTTCTTGACGAATTTGTCAAAAAATTATACTTTTGTCCATTTTTTTCTGTTTTTGGTCATTTTTTTGGAAATTCTTGAATACGGAGCGGCAATCCAGTTAACTGAACGTTTTTAAAATTCGGCTCGAAAAGCTTTAAAATACCGTTTATCAATATTTGGAATTAATTCTCTATTTTTTTTTTGTTTGAGTTACATCAAAATTGACCAAAAATTTTCAAAATTGATCAATTTAGCACACTGTTCTATCAATTTTCTCTACATCAGAGGTTATTTTTCGATATAGGAACCAACTGTATCATTTTTTTTCAATTTTTCGCAAATTCGCCCAGAAATTTTCAATATCGATGTTTTTTTTTGTCTCAAAAATTATGTTTGTGTGGGTTTAATGCTGACCAGTTTTCTATAAATTACACGCCGTAAAGCCTTTCCAGTATTAAAGCAATTGTTGGTGAACGTAAAAAAAAAACAATTGAAAATCTTCTGAGTGGGTTGGGTTTCTTGCCGCCGAATTCTCTACTTGAATTATGAGTATACTGCGAAAAAGTATTTGTTTGAAAATTCTGTCTTAAAGTTTTTGTTCAGATGAGAATTTCCTGTGTTTGAGTTGTTACACATTCTTTTTGGAGCACGTTATGCCATGAACCACTACTGTAGGTCGTGTCCTTGTCTTCCGCTATACATATAGGGCATTGCGGTCGAATCTTTTCGTCTGACCTCACAGGTGTCGCGCATGTTTGCAAGAGTGTAACAGTCGGGTCAAAACATGGGCCATCATTGTTCTGATTGTTTAAATTGTAAGGATTGCAACAAGGCTGGGTCAGATTACGGGTAATTTTCACAAGATATAATGGCGGTTTGATTGTTTTTGCACCCAATATTTGATCCCGCGGCCTACTTGTTGAAACGTCATGATGCGCTCCAACATTGCGGGAGTAAAACAGTGTGACACAGGTCAGAAAACATAAGTACCCAATAGTATTCTTTTTCATTAGGCCCCTTCAATAGTTTGTCACAATAACTAGTCTAAAAGCAAAAGTTTGCTTAGGGAACGGCACCAAATGTAAAGGTGTCAAACACTTTCGTATAGATTCAATTCAATCATTCCATATAATAAGCAACAGCGTGTAAGCATTGGTGATAGCAACAAGTGAGAGTTTAGACGGCGAGGTTTTTTGATGCTCTTTTTAAGGTTTTTTGTCTGATGTTTTTGATGTCAGAATCGGTTCATATTCGATCAACAATCGTCTAAGGAACCTAAAAATATTAAGCCGAAAACCGCCTTATTCGATACATATCATGGTAATATTTACTTAAAATTAGGTCATACGAACTTTTTCCGAACATTATACGTAAATTGGACGCAATTCTATACATAATTTAAATACTCGAATCTGATTGGTTAATATTCTCTCGCTTACATCTATTTAGTTACTAACATGCACAAAAAAAGCTCCCTACATATTTAACAATTGCTTCAGAGCACTGGCTCAACATCAAAAAGAGAAGTCACTGGAAACACGCAATTTATTGTTTAAATCCCCGAAATGGTATTATTTATAGGCATATTAGTCCACTGAAATTGAAAGTCTCTCAAAAGAAACAACAGAAACAACTTCAATTCAGAAAACACCTCTGCTTGTATACTGTTTGTCGAGTTTGGCGCTGAAATTTGGCGCTGAAATTAGTATGCAAGTCAAACACCTGTTCTTTTCACTCCTGTTCTCTGGCCAATTGAAAATCAGTATGAAGCTTAGAACATTGAACATTTAGTTCCTCATGAAAATTGCAAAAATGTCAATCTTTGTTTTGGTTCGGAAAATTGCAAACAGCCCTAGTGATGAGCGGATTCAAATCTTGCAAGAATCTTGCAAGATGATTCAAAACTTTCAAGATTCTTGCAAGAATCTTGCAAGATATCAATCAAGGCAAAAAAATAAATCGGGGTACAAATGTTTTAGGAAACATCTTTGAAGCAAACTTTTGTTTATTAAACAAATTACAAAACCGAATTCTATGAAAAAAAAAATTAGCTCGGATTCAAAAACTTGCAAGAATCTTGCAAGTTTTTGAATTCTGGAAAATTTATTTGTGTGTAATTGGTGGCTGAAACTAACTGAAACCCAAATGAAATGACTGATATCAGTTTTTTTGATCAGCAAAACTGAACTTAATTGACTTTTTTGAACACGCCTTTTGAATGAGAAATCTTGCAAGAATCTTGCAAGTTTCTTGCAAGATTTTGAATTCAAAATTAAATTTCGGACAAATAACTAGAGACAACTCGAGGCAGTCAAATCAGTCTTTTTAAAGTTCAATTTACCTAAAAAAAATCGAAGAATTCAAAATCTTGCAAGAAACTTGCAAGATGAATTCATAATCTTGCAAGATACTTGCAAGTTGAATTCAAAATCTTGCAAGATTCTTGCAAGATGATTCAAATCTTGCAAGAATCTTGCAAGCTGCTTGCAAGTAGTATGCATTCCCTTCCAAGATTGCTTGCAAGAATTCGTCGATGCTTGAATTCGTCGATCACTAGGGAGTGACAAACAATGGACGCGCAAAAATCAAAAGAGCTTTGTTTTAACAGCTGCTTCAAGTAATCAAATGGCAAATGAATTAAGGAAAATAAAATAACACTGTTTTTTTGTCAAAGTGAATGCATATCTTGTATATAAAATGTATACAAAATTTTTTAGAGTTAACTTGCCACAAATTTGAAGATTACAAAAATCAATGTTGAGGCAAATTTCAGGGAAACTCGAACGTTTATGAATTTTATCTATTTAATCTCTTATCTTCAGCAGAACAGTAATTTGCTATCCCCTGTGCCTGGTCAAATTGAGGCAATCAGCATCGGCAATCTGCATCGGCTGCCCCACTTTCTCCAATACCCCCCCCCCCCCAATACCATTAACTAGATAGCACCGTAGCATTGACATGCATAAAGCTGTAACATTACGTAACTATTTCATCCAGTAACATTCTGCTTAAATATGTAAGTAACAATAATTTACGAAAACCCTCAAAAAGAGTTCGATAGAACCTTCTGAACAAAATTTTGATATTAAATTTTCTAACGATAAGTCTTACTATGTGGTAGTTAAAAGGATTGAAGGAAAAATGACCAGAATCACTAAGTTGACACGAATTAGATATAACAACACAAAAGGATTCGAGTGAATTTGACAACACAGAGTTATTTTCCGTAAACTATAGCCAACAAAAAATGTCGCACAAAAAAGTAGTCAGTTTGTCGTGTTTTTTTTTTGTAAGAAAATAGCTTAGTTTTAAGGAAAATAAAGTTCTTTCATAGCCTTATTGCAATTCACAATAAAATGTTTTGCAAGAGTTTTTAACATGTTACAGTTACTGCATCGTTGAGCAATTGATATCGGTTCGGTTCACTTAATCATTGCACGTGATCGTGGTCCAGAAAATAACAGAAATGACAGAGGATAGTTTCGCCGAGATCTTTTTTTAATATAAATCTTTCATATGTTCAATTTTTTTTGGAATGTCCAGTTTCAATTTTCGGATATTGCCGGTATGCTTGGTATGGAACGTAAAAGTTTTGATATGTTCGATTTTAATGGTAAAAAGTTCTTGGGTATGTTCAGTTTCAAAAGTAGGAAATCACGGGCAATGTTAGTTCAAACGTAGGAAGTCTTCCTCATCTTTTGTCTGCAACGTAAGAAGGCTTTGTTATGTTCGTTTTAGCCAGATTTAATACATTACTCGTTAAACCGAGCGCTTATGTTAGTTCGAATTCTCACGTAATTTATACCAGTGGATTTCATTTACAGTAATTTGAAATACACTAACACTAATACGCCAGTGTTGTCAACAAAGGGATTTTCGAGCGGTTTCGAGGACAAGGCCGACGATTAAAAAAATGGCCTACAACTGGCAGATTTTTGTCACTGGATTTTACAAAGCATTAAGAAGCAATTTTAATTTTTTAATTCCAATATTTTGTCTAATATGTTTAATCTGTCGTTTTAGCCTAACTAACACTGAACTTGTCGAAAAATTTCATACTTTTAAAACTAGAATCTCTGGACTCACGTACATAAGTTTCAGTGTTAATCAGTACTGATTCACAACATTTTCAGAGAAATTTCAAAATTTAGATTTCTGAACTTTGCTAAATCAGTGCAAAATTCAGACAAAACATAATCACCAATCTTCTGAATCAGAAGATAATCAGAATGAAAAACTAAATTAGCTCAGAATCAGACAAAATCAGTAAAAATGTGACCCGATTTAGACGTTGACTCAGTACCTAATTTGCCTTAGAGTTAGGTACTGGTTAGGGATGTGATCTGGGCAAAATAACTATGTTCTTTAAACAGTTGGAAATGTTGTTGCGTTTTTACGTTTTCATACCAGGAATCTTATGGAGATCTCGTTGAGTTTTTTTCGTCCTATTTTAGACACAGATAAGGTCTTGTTATCATTCTAGGCAACAACACCAGGACATTTTTGCAAAAAGTATGCAATATGAGCAGCCGTTTTCGAAACTTTTGTACTGTTGCGAGCATTGATCTTGCCTAAATTCAACGCATTCATAGCCAATCTTCAATATTTTTAGATGACCCTTAGGCCCGTTATATTGGTTTTTGATATGCAAACCTCATCACCTGTTCAAACCTCCACTCGGCAAACCTCACTTCCGCTTTCCATGATTACCCTCAAGACACCGGGAGCAGTTCCATCAAGCATCATTGGAGCACTGCATTCTACATTTGGGTGAAAGACGTCCACGCTAAAAATGGCATCCTTAACAATTGCTCCCAAAAATTGCTTCAAACAAAATTTCAGGGAATTTAATTAATTATACTTTTGGTCAACAAATGAAACGCTATTTATCCACGCGCAACAGATTAGTTAAAGTCATATCAAATACTGATCTTATTATGTAATGGTTTCATGATATAAGCTCTTGAATTCAGGTCTTCTTTACCAGATGGACAAAGATTAAACCCGGGTCGAAGTGTCACCGCTAAAAGACACTAAAAGATGTAAGATTAATGTAAAATTTAACCGCTAAAAATCACTTAAGCGGTGAAAAATAATTCAGCGCTACCGGGATGCGGTGAAAAAAAATTATAGCTGAAATTGCAAATCTTACAAATATTCAACGCTAAATTCAACACTTATCTTAAAGTCACAGAAAAATATGATTAAAGTAAGTGACAGACGGCGCAATGCAATAGGAATTTGTTGACATGAAGGTGAGAGGTTCGAACCCGTGTATGGCAGTTTCTTTTTAATAAATGTAAGAAATTTAGTGAACGCGGTGAAGATAAATTTTTGACCGCCAAAAACCGCAAATCTTGAAAAAATTCACCTCTTTCAACGCTCACAGATGCGGGTGCTTCGGGGTGAAGAAAAGTTCACCGCTCTTCACTGCTAATCTTACATTATTGTTTGACGAAACTTCGACCCGGGAGGAAATCGATCCCAGCAATCGGACTTTAACAAGTTTGTGTTGGTCACGCCTTTCGTTGGGCGAGACCATATCTTGATATGACCGCGATATTTCCTCAATTGTGGAATATCTGCAAAAAATATGCAGGATAAATATTGCCTTCATTTTTTGCTGGCATAACCCCCGGGTTGACCTCATAATTCAAAAAATGATAAAAGTACAGCTTCCTATTATGGCGAACCTCAGAAATTTAATCTTAGAATTTCCATAAAATGAAAATTCTAGGATTATATTTGAAAAGAATTTCTGAGAAAGGCTAAAACGAAACCAAAAAAATATTATTCAGAAGAGTGCCTAGAAAATAACCAAAAAATATATTTTTCCGTGATAACGTATTCATGGAAAGGTTGTAGTCCTGGAACTTCATACAAACCAGTCCTTCTATCATCTGGAAACTGAGAGAATGAAAATTCAATTTGTTTCTCAAAATTTTGTAATATACAGTGAAATTGAATCAGAGCCTCGGGTTGCAATCATTTGCCTTATTTTAAAGCAAAGTCAAATTAAATTTTGCGATAAAGCAAGAAGCAGGTAAATTGTTTATCAGCGATGAGTTTTTAATGGTACGTAATTGTTCTTCTAAAACTCGACGTTTTGACATTGAAGATGCCCTTTCAGGTTTTCTCAGTGCTTTCAGACGTAAAAACAAAGCTTTTTGTTCGTTAACGTCCACAATTGCGTCACTTCGTCATGAAATATTGAACTAAGACAGCCAGTCATTATTTTGTTTTATATGCGTACACCATTCTACGTGGAAAACGCTTTTCTAATGCATACACTAACTGATTTAACGTTGTGAACAAATGAAAGGTTTTGCAGCTGGTTTTACAATAATGGGGTAAAAAACTATTTTCTGTATTTTGTTCACCTATGACATCAAGGATCCAAACAAAATCCAAAGAAATGGACGGCGAGCCGTGTCAAAAATTAAACGCTAAGATATTCACAAAATTGTACAAAAAGAGATGGTATTGAGAACGTGATGAGCATGCATAAGAAAACCACTAAATTCAATGTGACACAGACCAAACGAAGCAAGTGTTACTCAAAACTACAACAGAATAGGCGTTGAAATTAACAAAGTTCAAAGTTTTATTGGAGGCTTAAACCATCAACTTATCGATAAAAATGAAGCAAGGAAGCTCTGTAATGTGCGTTGGCACATGATTTTCCAGTCTAGCTCATGCACATTCTTGACTTGATTATCTGCATAGATTAAGCATAGATTGAAGCTTAGATTAAGCTTTAAAAAATTAGTTATGATTTCTACCACTGCCTGGTTGAAATACAGTCTTGTAAGATATAGAAAACTATAGTTAATATATAAAAAAGAGGCCCGGTAATGTTCCTTCGCCCAAAATGTTCTCATCCCGCTCACGCACACTCATTTCTTTTTTCTACCGAATGAAGCAATGAGAGAAAAAATTCAAAAGAAATAGGGTAGATCTTGCTTTTCTTTTAATTAGAAACATGATGCAATGTCTCCTTGGGTCGAGGTTTGGCGGTGACTTTTCGTATGAAATGCGCTGAAATGCGGTGGAAAAAATTTCAACTCGTATTTCTTACATCTTTTTGCGGTGAATGCGGTGAATCGCGGTGAATTATTTATTTTCGCGGCGTTCTCAGTATTCTTATACAAAAAGAATCATCCCTACCCGGGATCGAACCTCAGACCACTTGCCTTCGCCAACTGTCACTTACATCTTTGATATTTCTTAAGAATTTAAATCACACTGAGTAAACGTTCGACAGCAAATGCAGTGAATTCCTGTAACAAATGCGGTGGATTTCGCGGTGAATTTTTGTACGTAATGCGGTGAATTCTTTTTTTCACTGCTTTTACCGCTTTCACCGCAATTCTTATATTAATTTGCCACAAAAGTCGATGCGGTGAATCTTTGTAAGAAATGCTGTGAATTTTGCGGTGAATCTTTGTAAGAAATCCGGTGAATTTTGCGGCGAGTTTTTGTAAGAAATGCTGTGAATTCTGCGGCGAATTTTTGTACGTAATGCGGTGAAATGCGGTGAATTAATTTTTTTCACCGCTTTTACCGCTTTCACCGCATTTTTTACATTAATTTGCCACAAAAGTCGATGCGGTGAATCTTTGTAAGAAATCCGGTGAATTTTGCGGCGAGTTTTTGTAAGAAATGCGGTGAATTCTGCGGCAAATTTTTGTAAGAAATGCGGTGAAATACAATTAAATTTTTATTTTCACCGCATTCACCGCAATCAACGCATTTCTTACAAAAATTCATCGTATTCACCGCATTTCCTACAAAAATTTACCCAAAAGCCTCGACCCGGGTCAAAATGACAGACAATTATATCAGAAATGTTAATTGCATTATCGTTGTTCGCTCTTTCACAAGAAATAACAAAAATTGAAATCGCTTTACATTGAATTGGAAAAGAATTGACACTAATAAGCTTTCTTGAGCAAAAAAATGATTTGGTCATATCAGCACCTGTTTTTTGTCAAACAACATTAATAAGATTCCAAGTTCAATATCTATTCAATAGTCAAACCGAACTTCAAACAGTAGTGTCCTGCAGGAAACAAAATTTTATGATTATCCAGCTTGTGAAACACTGATCTAATTTATCAATCATTCTAAAAGCCACAATAAGACTGAAAACAACAGCCTCGCTATTGGTTCTCTATGGGTCAACAATCACCCAAAGAAAATTACTGTAAATTGACAAACCTGGACAGTTCCTCGAAATTAAGACCAAAATCCAATGGTTTCTTGTAAGTGATTTTTATATGATTGATGGTCTTTCTACGATTGACCAGTCATGTCCTTCAACGTCAAATCTATTAATGTGCCGAAAAGTTAAACATATAGCTGCTCCCATCACTAAGTGCATTGGAATCAAAAAAAGCTGGAGAGCTCTAAACATAGGAAATAACGTCATTAGACCTTTATTGTCACCTTTTCTGAGCCAGTGGAAAATCATCAAGAACAAGGAATAGATAGAAAGCAATGGATACATATATATTTTTACGAGATCAACCAAAGCCTATTAATTCAACATAGGTCTCCAGAAAATGTTTTTGGCAATAATTTCGGCTCACGAAAAGGCCGCATTAGTATGTCATGAAAGGTATAGAGGAGCCTTGCTAGTGGTGTGTTAAATTGAAGATCCATTGTGTAAAAATTAATTTTGACCATCTAAAATCTTTTTTGCTTCAGTTTCTCATAGTAATCGAATAATTTTTTTTCTCTTCATTAAAGCCTGGTTGCAGACTTGACTAAAAATTTTTGAAATAAAGATTTCGCGTCAAAAAATATCGCTTCACTTTTGAATTCTATTTCAGTTTCAAAAGAGACTCAGCTTTTTGAAAAAAGTTCCCTTAGTGCTCTTCAAGAAGGTTTTAAACAGGAATATAATTTTTGATGTTTTTCAAAACTATATTGACACGTTATTTTGACAATGGTATGTGAAGCCAGAGCAATTGATCTATTGAGAAAAAAATCTGGCTATATTTACGATGCTACGAGTCAACTCAATAGACGCATAAATAGTGCCACCAGAAGAACTAGATGTAAATCAAATAGTTTTCCTAAGTATTTTTAATCTTTCCCTTCAGTGCAATTATTCCAGGTCACCGCTGTTCAAAATTTTTAGTTCCTAACTGAAAATAATAGTGAATCACTTCTCTATATTTAAAGACAAGCGAAGCGGTTAACGTTGAAACAATTTGAAGCCTCTGTGTTGCTATCTGCACGTGATTGGTCTGTATAAGTAGCTATATGGTAGTTGTGTCAGCAATCGAGACACTATTACGAAGAAGGACCGATCTGGGAGCCAATTTTTGTGACAAGACACATTGCAATTTTTCTCCAGACCTCACGTTGCCAATGAAATGGTTTTTACAATAAAATTCTAATTGGCCTTGTCAGTTGCAGAACAAATAGCCAAAACCTGTGAAGATCCGTTTGAAGGTGGAAAAAATTTTAGAATAAAAATCAGGTTTCGGATTTGATTTCCTATCCAATATGATACCTTCATTAATTTAGAGCAACTGCAAAACCTTTATACGGTTGAAGAAAACGGGTTCATATTTTCCTTCAATATCCTTTCTATGCATTTTATTGAAACGTTGCCCAGGAAACCGTGCCTCGATTCTTTAATTCTAAAAAAACTCTGTATACGCTGCAATAAAAAATTAATTGATGCAAAACAATAAGATCACGAAATTTTGTTAAAAATTGATACCCGTCCACATCTGACGTGCAAAAAGAATAGATATCACACAGTAAACAGTTCACTGTGAAATAACGCAGCTCCTTTTTTGAAAAAAAAAATGCAACAGGGCCTTCGATTGTGATCCACGCAACATTAAGTTTTCGAGCAACCAGCGCACGGGATTTTCAAAATATTTTTTTGCTACGGACTTAAGGTAGAGAAGATTTCAGTTAATCTCTTCTTAATATATGAATTTGATTCAATACATTTTGACATCTTGTAAAAATATTACTTATTTGCTTTGAGCAATTTTAATTCACAGCGAACAGCAATTTGTTGCATTGTCCTCGATAAACAATAACTTTCTGAGCTGATATTCAACAAGTATCTATGCTAAGTTTTGATGTTTTTATTACCTAAGTTGTTTTATGCTTCCGAGGAACTCATTCTAGTTTGCTCTCAAGTTCGTGTATTTTCTATCATTTTGATAGATTTATTTTTTTCATTTACCTATTCTCCTTGAAGTTGCAAAAATATTAAAAGTTTTGATGAAATGCTAAATAAAATAACACCTTGGCATAATCTTGTATACATAAATGTTCATCTTCAGCTCAATGAGCCTAGCTTCAACAATGGTCCCTTCTTGGAGGAAGAGGACAGCTTTGAAAAACTTCTAATTGCTCGCGGTATAATCTTATTGATATTACTTAACATTAGAAGACAACTGTTGTTTCTAAATCTGTCCTTATAGCCTTTTCGTGTTCATTATACTTCAAATCTAACAAGAATCTTTGAGTTCCTCAATGTTGATGTCCCAGACCAAAAAGTAGGAATGTTCAGAATATACCAGACGGAACATGCTTGTGTTCAGACCGCCCCAAACAAAAATTTTTGCATGCAGATTTTCCTGCGCAAATTAATTTTGGGTTTTTCGTGCTTTCAAAAGTTGTTTCGTCCAAATTTTCGTGCGTATATGTCCAGACTTTTGGGTATTTGCCAGACTTTCTGACCAACAAAAATTTTTGTGCGTTTTTGATGCGTTCAAAACTGTTTTAGGGCACAAAAAATGCTTTTGTTTTTTGGCGGCATACATTGCTATTCTGAGTACCATCTGTTATCCGTGAGTCATCATCATGTTATTATACCAATTTTTCACGTGCAGTTCAGTTGTCAATGTCATGGAACCGAAAGTATTTCGAGCAACTATCACATAGCATGTTGGCGGAATTTAGTTTCTTTCTACTTCAAGACGTTAGGATGACTGTCCGTTATATCAATTACATAGAAGATAATCAAAACTTTCCTACTCAGTACGGAGAACTGAGAACAATATTGTGCAATTGTGATCCACGCAACATTAATTTTTCGAGAAACCAGCGCACGGGATTTTCAAAATGTTTTTTTTTGCTACGGACTTAAGGTAGAGAAGATTTCTGTTAATCTCTTCTTAATATATGAATTTGATTCAATACATTTTGACATCTTGTAAAAATATTACTTATTTGCTCTGAGCAATTTTAATTCACAGCCAACAGCAATTTGTTGCATTGTCCTCGATAAACAATAACTTCCTGAGCTGATATTCAACAATTATCGATGCTGAGTTTTGATGTTTTTATTACCTAAGTTGTTTTATGCTTCCCAGGAACTCATTCTAGTTTGCTCTCAAGTTCGTGTATTTTCTATCATTTTGATAGATTTATTTTTTTCATTTACCTATTCTCCTTGAAGTTGCAAAAATATTAAAAGTTTTGATGAAATGCTAAATAAAATAACACCTTGGCATAATCTTGTATACATAAATGTTCATCTTCAGCTCAATGAGCCTAGCTTCAACAATGGTCCCTTCTTGGAGGAAGAGGACAGCTTTGAAAAACTTCTAATTGCTCGCGGTATAATCTTATTGATATTACTTAACATTAGAAGACAACTGTTGTTTCTAAATCTGTCCTTATAGCCTTTTCGTGTTCATTATACTTCAAATCTAACGAGAATCTTTGAGTTCCTCAAAGTTGATGTCCCAGACCAAAAAGTAGGAATGTTCAGAATATACCATACGGAACATGCTTGTGTTCAGACAGCCCCAAACAAAAATTTTTGTATGCAGACTTTCCTGCGCACAATAATTTTGAGTTTTTCGTGCTTTCAAAAATTGCTTTCAAAAATTGGTATTCTGAGTACCATCTGTTATCCGTGAGTCATCATCATGTTATTATACCAATTTTTCACGTGCAGTTCAGTTGGCAATTTCATGGAACCAAAAGTAATTCGAGCAAGTATCACATAGCATGTTGGCGGAATTTAGTTTCTTTCTACTTCAAGACGTTAGGATGACTGTCTGTTATATCAATTACATAGAAGATAATCAAAACTTTCCTACTCAGTACGGAGAACTGAGAACAATATTCTGCGATTAGAGCCCCGGTAACTCTTTTTTCTCCTGTTTTACTGTGCTCACTATACGATTCATCTTGAATCGAGCGGATATCTATATTATATTGTAGGAAATGCGCTTACACGAAAAAACAATTTCAAAAGGTTGAAAATCAGCAAAAATTTGTATATTTTTCATCAGCGCTTTTAGCAGAGTTGAGACATAAATTCAAAGTTTTAAATATTAACACGTTCCGCGTACTTCCTACATAATTCATTAAAAAATATAAACTTTTCGCAAAATTCAGAACGCCAACACTATGGAAAACTTGGAGAGTATCATACCAAGTGCAAATCTCTTATAATTTTTCAAAAACTTCTACACTTTCTTATTCAGTGCTTTCAATACTCCTTTGCCATCAGGAAAGTGGAAATTGGTTTAAAAATTGGCCGAATTTCATCATAGAAGCTGTAATTAGCTGTGCTTTACCAGTCCTCGGTGTTCAACAAATATCTATGCAAAAAAATATGCAAATAAAAAACATCGCAAGGTAGTTTCTGAAGTTTTGATAAGACAAATGCTTACGTTCCCATTTGGCGATGATTTAGCTCTCCAACCACGCCAATATTGCAATAGCCATTATTCTGATCAGCAGTTGTCCAAAATCCAAATTTGAACGTAGAGCCGGGACTAGCGTCCCATTTTTTTGAGTGGGCAGCAGTTTTGTGAGACAACTCCGTTATTGCTAAAACGAACACACCACACACCAGTTATATTGAGAGAAAATTGGAACGACATCTTTTTTGTGTAAAGTCAGGATGCCTACAAATGATTCTATTGAGTAGAAATTTATATCAGGCGTTATCATAATGCTTCATAACTAGGCATTTTATTGCATCCGACGCAGCAAAAATTATTTTTCAAGCAATTGACCAGATGTAATACGATAAACGTGTTTTTTAAGAATTTCTATCAGATCTATCAAGGTAAAACATTCTGGCAAGTCTTTCATCAGATCTAGGACAACAAAAATGTAAACAATGTGTTTTATCAGATCTAAAACACTAAACAATTTTAGTGAGCTTTTAATCAGATCTGATACAAAGAAAATTCCAGAGTGGCTGGTGATGTTTTCACAAAAAAAAATCCCGCGTCCGCAAAAAATTTGATTTTGATTTTGTTGAGTCGCAAAAGTAGGTAAGTTTCAAAGCAAATAGACATTGTTGTATTCAATGTTTTCGTTGTTTTCTTTATGTTGCTATAAAGTGAAATTCCTAATTCAAAAGACTTAACTTATGCTTTAATATTTTTTCTTTAATATACATAAAACCAGTTTTGTGCTGGGCCAAATAAACGCTCGTCAAAATATCTTGTCAGATTGTACACGGACACGTTTCTAGGCAGAAAATATTACGCGTAAAGTTAGGATGCCTATAAATGATTCTATTGAGTAAAAACTTACATCAGGCGTTACTATAATACTTCTTAATTAGGCATTTTATCGCATCTGACAAAACAAAACTTATTTTCCAAGCAATTGACTAGTTCTAATACAATAAACGTGTTTGTTGAGATTTTTCTTATCAGATCTACCACTGTAAAACGTTTTCGCAAGTCTGTCATCAGATCTAGGACAGTAAATATGAATAATGCGTTTTGTCAGATCAAATTCTTTAGTATCAAATTCTTTATTATCAAATTTTGTATGAAATTTTTTAGTACTAAAGGCGGTAAAATTCATTAGTAAGCCTATATCTGATCTGATAGAATGAAAATTCCAGAGTGGCTCGTGATGTTTTCAAGAAAAATCGCACGTCTGCAAAAACTTGAAGTTGATCTTGTTGAAGCGCAAAAATAATGCAAAAAAAGTCATATATCGCACCATTAGTTAAAACTACAGATGAAGAAAATCGAATAACTTGGTCATCAATTTAAAATTCAAACTGATTTTCATTGTAATGAAAAAAAATGCAAAGCCATGCTTATCATTGTGAAGTAGCACATTGCTCACGTCTTAGATATCATCTGCTCCAGCTAGGTTTGTATACAGAGAAGAATAAAAGATAACAGAGGCGTTAACTTATAGATAATCAATGTATAGAACCAATTCTTCAAATTAGCTTTTCAGACAGAAATTCGTCATCAAAATTGGAATAGAGGAGAACGGTAGGACCGAAGTATTTGATAAAAATTTAGTTCGAAATCAATTTATACTGTCTTGTATGATTTGAAGATCAAAATATGATTAATCGCCTGCTGTTAAATGTTTCTTTCATCGTCTGAAAAACAGCTCTTTATATTATTTTAATCATTCGGTTTTGCATCCCGTTTGGGGTGTTATCGGAACTTGCTCACATTTACGTAGGAAATGCGACAAAATGCACTGAATTTCATAGAATCAGTTGAAACAATCAGTTTCATTGGTTTTTAAATCACTTTTAAAAAACTTTAGATAAAATTCAGATCGTCGTCTACAAAAAAATCACGGATTTTTTATTCCACTCCTTTCAGAGTTTAACGTCATATAAGCACTGTTCGAACATCAGATTTCAGAACCCGTATGAGCAATGATTCTTTAACTACTAAACAAAATTTCCGCTCTTTTCTTACAATTATAACCGTTTCTTACCGGGACAGGTTTCCTTCGAAATTGTGAACAATATTAATTTTCAACTATAGAATCAATGCAAGTTGTTTGTAAACCGTGGTCATTGTTCCAATCCGCTTTAGTGGGGGAGGAACGATATGCTCAATCAATTTTTTGTTCAGTCAATTTGTGGGCGATCGTTATATTCACCGAAGAGAAATGCGAGTGGCATCATTAAAACTCCAGTGCAGTGTAAAATACAGATTTTCTTTCTTGTTTTTGAATTTTGCATTTTCAAGACCGATGGTGGGGTTTATGATTACATTTACGGGAATTTCTGATCTATTTTTTGTATTTTTTGCTAATATTTGTTTTAAAAGGTGTCGTTTTCGCCTATAAACACAGAAGAAGGGTGTTGAATTATTTGATTCAAAAATTTTAACTGAAAAATGGCTTAAGCTTTCGAATTTTTATCTCTTGTTTTACCAAAAATGCCACCAATTATGCTGCTTAAACCCAGAGTCTTCAAATTTGAAGGAAGTATAGACCAAAAACAAAAACCTGCCGTCACATTTCTGAATGAATTTAAAAGGAGGCTAGTTTTCCTTCTGCTCCCTGCCAATATATGTACTGTGGTTACATTTGAAAGATTTAACAGTTAATATTGAACGTGCAGCAATTTCTAGACTAGTTTCTTCTAATCATAGTTTTTGACAATCACAAACTGAATTGACTCTATTGGATGTCTGTTTTTAAAACTATGTTAGCAACTTTTTTCTATGTTCTGTACAGATCAGAATAGCTCGCTATCAAAAGTAAATTCTTGACAGCACATATTTACGTTAAATTGAGGCCCAATGGTTTTATGTAATGGTTTCAGAGGAAATTTCTTGGTTTTAGGGGCTTCGTCAAAACCTTCTCGCAAATTTCAACCTAATTCTTGTGTTCTGGCCGCAACTGTTGTTCTTCTTCAGTTCTCGTGACAGAAGAGCACGAAGAAAAGAACCAGTTGACATCGCAAAATGGTAAAAGAGAAAATAGTTGATAACTTTGGTTAACACATAATGGCCTCTATGTCTTTGATTTTGTTTGTTTTTAAATAAAAACCTCAGTTAACTTTCGAACTTGTTTGTTACCTGTTCAGGTTATAACCTTAGCAGCAGTTTCAGTATGCTTTGAAGGAAATGGAACAGAGCACTTAGTTCCTTGATAAAAGCGTATGATTTTCATGGCCTTGAAACCACTTTGTTGCAAAAATTATTGACTTCTTAATTTTTTGACCGCATTCTTTGTTATTTTTGAGGCTTTATTGCATATTCTAGATGAAAAAATTCTCAATGACGACATATTTGCTTTTGACATTTAACACATTAGAAGGTTGTTGAATTATTTGATTCAAAAATTTTAGCTGAAAAATGGCTCAAGCTTTCAAATTTTTGTTTTTTTTATATCAAAAATGCTCCTGTTTTCTATTATCACTACAGACCAGAATAGCTTGCTATCAAAAACAAAGTAATGACAGCACATATTTACGTTAAAAATGAGGCCCAATGGTTATATGGAATGATTTCAGAGGAAAATTCTTGGTTTTAGGGGCTCTGTCAAAAGGTTCTTGCAAATTTCAACATAATACCTGTGTTCTGGCTTCAACTGTTGTTCTTTTCCAACTCTCGCAGCAAATAATTCAACACCCTTCTTCTGTGTTTATAGGCAAAAACAACCTTTTTTAATACAAATTTTAGCAAAAATACGCAAAATAGATCAGAAATTCCTGTAAATGTAATCATAAACCCCACAATCGGCCTTGAAAATGCGAAATTCAAAACAGGAATTAAAATCTATATTATAACCAGCACTGGCGTTTTAATGATGCCACTTGCAATTCTCTTCGGTGAATATATCGATCGCCAAAAAATTGACTGAACAAAAAATCGATTGAGCATTTATTTCCTCCCCCACTAAAGTGTTTTGGAACAATGACCACGGATTACAAACAACTTGCATTGATTCAATACTTGAAAGTTAAGATTGTTCACAATTTCGAAGGAAACCTATCCTGGTAAGAAACGGGTTATAAATTTAAAAAAAAAGCGGAAATTTTTTTATAGTAGTTAAGGAATCATTGCACATATAGGTTCTGAAATCTGATGTTCGAACAGTGCTGAAATGACGTTAAACTCTGAAAGGAATGGAATCAAAAATCCGTGTAACACGTTCCGATAACACCCCAAACGGGATGCAAAACCGAATGATTAAAATATTATAAAGAGCTGTTTTTCAGACAATGAAAGAAACATTTAACAGCAGGCGATGAATCATATTTTGATCTTCAAATCATACAAGACATTATAAATTGATTTCAAACTAAATTTTTATCAAATACTTCGGTCCTACCGTTCTCCTCTATTCCAATTTTGATGACGAATTTCTGTCTGAAAAGCTAATTTGAAGAATTGGTTCTATACATTGATTATATATAGGTTAACGCCTCTGTTATCTTTTATTCTTCTCTGTAGACAAACCTAGTTGGAGCAGATGATATCTATGACGTATTACAAATCACTTTTTAAAAAATTTTAGGTTAAATTTATATCTTCGCCTACAAAAAAATCACGGATTTTTGACTCCATTCCTTTCAGAGTTTAACGTCATTTCAGCACTGTTCGAACATCAGATTTCAGAACCCATATGTTCAATGTTTCCTTAACTACTAAACAAAATTTCCGCTCTTTTCTTACAATTATAACCCGTTTCTTTCCAGGATAGGTTTCTTTCGAATTTGTGAACAATATTAACCTTCAACTATAGAATTAATGCAAGTTGTTTGTAATCCGTGGTCATTGTTCCAAATCCCTTTAGTGGGGGAGGAACTATATGCTCAATCAAATTTTGTTCAGTCAATTTGTGGGCGATCGATATATTCATCGAAGAGAATTGCGAGTGGCATCATTAAAACGCCAGTGCAGTGACGTATATAGATTTTAATTCTTTTTTTGCATTTCGCATTTTCAAGACCGATGGTGGGGTTTTTGATTACATTTACGGGAATTTCTGATCTATTTTTCGTATTTTTTGCTAATATTTGTTTCAAAAGGTGTCGTTTTCGCCTATAAACACAGAAGAAGGGTGTTGAATTATTTGATTTTTTAACTGAAAATTTTAACTGAAAAATGGCTTAAGCTTTCGAATTTTTATCTCTTGTTTTACCAAAAATGCCACCAATTATGCTGCTTAAACCCAGAGTCTTCAAATTTGCCGGAAGTATAGACCAAAAACAAAAACCTGCCGTCTCATTTCTGAACGAATTTAAAAGGAGGCTAATTTTCCTTCTGCTTCCTGCCAAGACATGTACTGTGGTTACATTTGAAAGACTTAACAGTTAATATTGAACGTGCAGCAATTTCTAGACCAGTTTCTTATCATCATAGTTTTTGACAATCACAAACTGAATTGACTCTATTGGATGTCTGTTTTTGAAACTATTTTAGCAACTTTTTTTCTATGTTCTGTACAGATCAGAATAGCTGGCTATCAAAAGTAAATTCTTGACAGCAAATATTTACGTTATATTGAGGCCCAATGCTTATATGGAATGGTTTCAGAGGAAATTTCTTTGTTTTAGGGGCTTCGTCAAAACCTTCTTGCAAATTTCAACTTAATTCTTGTGTTCTGGCCGCAACTGTTGTTCTTCTTCAGTTCTCGTGACAGAAGAGCACGAAGAAAAGATCCAATTGGCATCGCAAAATGGTAAAAGAGAAAATAGTTGATAACTTTGGTTAACACATAATGGCCTCTATGTCTTTGATTTTGTTTGTTTTTAAATAAAAACCTCAGTAAACTTTTGAACTTGTTTGTTACCTGTTCAGGTTATAACCTTAGCAGCAGTTTCAGTATGCTTTGAAGGAAATGGAGCAGAGCACTTAGTTCCTTGATAAAAGCGTATGTTTTTCATGGCCTTGAAACCACTTTGTTGCAAAATTTATTGACCTTTTTATTTTTTGACCGCATTGTTTTATTATTTTTGAGGCTTTATTGCATATTCTAGATGAAAAAATTTTCAATGACGACATATTTGCTGGTGACATTTAACACATTAGAAGGGTGTTGAATTATTTGATTCAAAAATTTTAGCTGAAAAATGGATCAAGCTTTCAAATTTTTGTTTTTTTTTTAATCAAAAATGCTCCTGTTTTCTGTGATCACTACAGACCAGGATAGCTTGCTATCAAAAACAAATTAATGAAAGCAAAAATTTACGTTAAAAATGAGGCCCAATGGTTATATGGAATGATTTCAGAGGAAAATTCTTGGTTTTAGGGTTTCGTCAAAACCTTCTTGCAAATTTCAACCTAATTCTTGTGTTCTGGCCGCAACTGTTGTTCTTCTTCAGTTCTCGTGACAGAAGAGCACGAAGAAAAGATCCAGTTGGCATCGCAAAATGGTAAAAGAGAAAATAGTTGATAACTTTGGTTAACACGTAATGGCCTCTATGTCTTTGAATTTGTTTGTTTTTTATATAAAAACCTCAGTTAACTTTCGAACTTGTTTGTTTCCTGTTCAGGTTATAACCTTAGCAGCAGTTTCAGTATGCTTTGAAGGAAATGGAACAGAGCAGTTAATTCCTTGGTAAAAGCGTATGTTTTTCATGGCCTTGAAACCACTTTGTTGCAAAATTTATTGACTTTTTAGTTTTTTGACCGCATTGTTTGTTATTTTTGAGGCTTTATTGCATATTCTAGATGAAAAAATTTTCAATGACGACATATTTGATTTTGACATTTAACACATTAGAAGAGTGCTGAATTTTTTTATTCAAAAATTTTCGCTGAAAAATGGCTCAAGCTTTCAAAATTTTTTTTTGTCAAAAATTCTCCTGTTTTCTGTGATCACTGCAGACCAGAATAGCTTGCTATCAAAAACAAAGTAATGACAGCACATATTTGCGTTAAAAATGAGGCCCAATGTTTATTTGGAATGTTTTCAGAGGAAAATTCTTGGATTTAGGGGCTCCATCAAAAGGTTCTTGCAAATTTCAACCTAATTCTTGTGTTCTGGCCGCAACTGTTGTTCTTCTTCAGTTCTCATGACAGAAGAGCACGAAGAAAAGATCCAGTTGGCTTCGCTAAATGGTAAAAGAGAACATATTTGATAACTTTGGTTAACACGTAATGGCCTCTATGTCTTTGAACTTGTTTGTTTTTATAAAAAAACCTCAGTTAACTTTTGAACTTGTTTGTTACCTGTTCAGGTTATAACCTTAGCAGCAGTTTCAGTATGCTTCGAAGGAAATGGAACAGAGCACTTAGTTCCTTGATAAAAGCGTATGTTTTTCATGGCCTTGAAACCACTTTGTTGCAAAATTTATTGACTTTTTATTTTTTTGACCGCATTGTTTGTTATTTTTGAGGCTTTATTGCATATTCTAGATGAAAAAATTCTCAATGACGACATATTTGCTTTTGACATTTAACACATAAGAGTGTTGAAATTTTTTATTCAAAAGTTTTAGCTGAAAAATGGCTCAAGCTTTTAAATTTTTGTTTTTTTTGGTATCAAAAATTCTCCTGTTTTCTGTTATCACTACCGACCAGAATAGCCTGCTATCAAAAACAAATTAATGAAAGCACATATTTACGTTAAAAATGAGGCCCAATGGTTATTTGGAATGTTTTCAGAGGAAAATTCTTGGTTTTAGGGGCTCCGTCAAAAAGTTCTTGCAAATTTCAAACTAATTCTCGTGTTCTGGCCGCAACTGTTGTTCTTCTTCAGTTCTCGTGACAGAAGAGCACGAAGAAAAGATCCAGTTGGCTTCGCTAAATGGTAAAAGAGAACATATTTGATAACTTTGGTTAACACGTAATGACCTCTATGTCTTTGAATTTGTTTGTTTTTATATAAAAACCTCAGTTAACTTTCGAACTTGTTTGTTACCTGTTCAGTTTAAAACCTTAGCAGCAGTTTCAGTATGCTTTGAAGGAAATGGAACAGAGCACTTAGTTCCTTGATAAAAGCGTATGTTTTTCATGGCCTTGAAACCACTTTGTTGCAAAATTTTTTGACTTTTTAATTTTTTGACCGCATTGTTTGTTTTTTTTTGAGGTTTTATTGCATATTCTAGATGAAAAAATTCTCAATGACGACATATTTGCTTTTGACATTTAACACATAAGAAAAGTGTTGAAATTTTGGTTTCAAAAATCTTAGCTGAAAAATGGCTCAAGCTTTCAAATTTTTGTTTTTTTGGTATCAAAAATTCTCCTGTTTTCTGTGATCACTACCGACCAGAATAGCCTGCTATCAAAAACAAATTAATGACAGCACATATTTACGTTAAAAATGAGGCCCAATGGTTATTTGGAATGTTTTCAGAGGAAAATTCTTGGTTTTAGGGGCTCCGTCAAAAAGTTCTTGCAAATTTCAACCTAATTCTTGTGTTCTGGCCACAACTGTTGTTCTTCTTCAGTTCTCGTGACAGAAGAGCACGAAGAAAAGATCCAGTTGGCTTCGCTTAATGGTAAAAGAGAACATATTTGATAACTTTGGTTAACACGTAATGACCTCTATGTCTTTGAATTTGTTTGTTTTTATATAAAAACCTCAGTTAACTTTCGAAATTGTTTGTTACCTGTTCAGTTTATAACCTTAGCAGCAGTTTCAGTATGCTTTGAAGGAAATGGAACAGAGCACTTAGTTCCTTGATAAAAGCGTATGTTTTTCATGGCCTTGAAACCACTTTGTTGCAAAATTTATTGACTTTTTAATTTTTTGACCGCATTGTTTGTTTTTTTGAGGTTTTATTGCATATTCTAGATGAAAAAAATCTCAATGACGACATATTTGCTTTTGACATTTATCACATAAGAGTGTTGAAATTTTTGATTCAAAAATTTTAGCTGAAAAATGGCTCAAGTTTTCAAATTTTTGTTTTTTTGGTATCAAATATTCTCCTGTTTTCTGTGATCACTACTGACCAGAATAGCTTGCTATCAAAAACAAATTAATGACAGCACATATTTACGTTAAAAATGAGGCCCAACGGTTATATGGAATCTTTTCAGAGGAAAATTCTTGGTTTTAGGGGCTCCGTCAAAAGGTTCTTGCAAATTTCAACCTAATTATTGTGTTCTGGCTGCAACTGTTGTTCTCTTCCAACTCTCGCAACATAATTGGTGGAATTTTTGATAAAACAGGAGACAAAAATTTGAAAGCTGAAGCCATTTTTCAGTCAAAATTTTTGGATCAAATAATTCAACAACCTTCTTCTGTGTTTATAGGCAAAAACAACATTTTTTAAAACAAATTTTAGCAAAAAATACGCAATACGCAACATAGATCAGAAATTCCCGTACATGTAATCATAATCCCCACCATCGGCCTTGAAAATGCGAAATTACAAAAAAGAATTAAAATCTATAATCTACACAGCACTGGCGTTTTA
Organism: Convolutriloba macropyga; assembly: GCF_964194025.1. Lineage (NCBI taxonomy): Eukaryota > Metazoa > Xenacoelomorpha > Acoela > Convolutidae > Convolutriloba > Convolutriloba macropyga. Next base: position 40,990,036 of record NC_134477.1, on the reverse strand, counting down.
ATGATGCCACTCGCAACGCTCTTCGGTGAATATATCGATCGCCCAAAATTTGACCGAACAAAAAATCGATTGAGCATATAGTTCCTCCCCCACTAAAGTGGTTTGGAACAATGACCACGGATTACGAACAACTTGCATTGATTCTATTGTTGAAAGTTAATATTGTTCACAATTTCGAAGGAAACCTATCCTGGTAAGAAACGGGTTATAATTTTAAGAAAAGAGCGGAAATTTTGTTTAGTAGTTAAGGAATCATTGTACATATGGGTTCTGAAATCTGATGTTCGAACAGTGCTGAAATGACGTTAAACTCTGAAAGGAATCCGTGATTTTTTTTGTAGGCGAAGATCTAATTTTAACCTAAAATTTTTTAAAAAGTGATTTGTGATACGTCTTAGATATCATCTGCTCCAACTAGGTTTGTATACACAGAAGAATAAAAGATAACAGAGGCGTTAACCTATATATAATCAATGTATAGAACCAATTCTTCAAATTAGCTTTTCAGAAAGAAATTCATCATCGAAATTGGAATAGAGGAGAACGGTAGGACGGAAGTACTTGATAAAAATTTAGCTTGAAATCAATTTATAATGTCTTGTATGATTTGAAGATCAAGTTATGAATCATCGCCTGCTGTTAAATGTTTCTTTCATCGTCAGAACAACAGCTCTTTATATTATTTTAATCATTCGGTTTTGCATCCCGTTTGGGGTGTTATCGGAATTTGCTCACATTTACGTAGGAAATGCGACTAAATGCACTGAATTTCATTGAATCAGTTGAAACAATCAGTTTCATTGGTTTTTTAAATCACTTTTTAAAAAATGTTAGATTAAATTTAGATCGTCGCCTACAAAGAACCCATATGTGCAATGATTCCTTAACTACTAAACAAAATTTCCGCTCTTTTCTTACAATTATAACCCGTTTCTTACCAGAATAGATTTCCTTCGAAATTGTGAACAATATTAACTTTCAACTATAGGATCAATGCAAGTTGTTCGTAATCCGTGGTCATTGTTCCAAACCCCTTTAGTGGGGGATGAACCATTTGCTCAATCAATTTTTTGTTCAGTCAATTTGTGGGCGATCGATACATTCACCGAAGAGAGTTGCGAGTGGCATCATTAAAAAGCCAGTTCAGTGTAGAATATAGATTTTAATTCTTTTTCGAATTTAGTTTTTTCAAGACCAATGAGGGGGTTTATGATTTCACTTACGGGATTTTCTGATCTTTTTTACGTATTTTTTTGCTAAAGTTTGTTTTAAAAAATGTTGTTTTTGCCTATAAACACAGAAGAAGGGTGTTGAATTATTTGATACAAAAAATTCAACTGAAAAATGGCTTAAGCTTTCAAATTTTGGTCTCTTGTTTTACCAAAAATGCCACCAATTATGCTGCTTAAACACAGAGTCTTCAAATTTGCCGGAAGTATAGACCAAAAACAAAAACCTGCCGTCACATTTCGGAATGAATTTAAAAGGAGGCTAGTTTTCCTTCTGCCTACTGCCAATATATGTACTGTGGTTACATTTGAAAGATTTAACAGTTAATATTGAACGTGCAGCAATTTCTAGACTAGTTTCTTCTCATCATAGTTTTTGACAATCACAAAGCGAATTGACTCAATTGGATGTCTGTTTTTAAAAATATTTTAGCAACTTTTTTTTGTTCTGTACAGATCAGAATTGCTCGCTATCGAAAGTAAATTCTTGACAGCACATATTTACGTTAAAATGAGGCCTAATGGTTATATGGAATGGTTTTAGAGGAAATTTCTTGGTTTTAAGGGCTTCGTCAAAACCTCCTTGCAAATTTCAGCCTAATTCTTGTGTTCTGGCCGCAACTGTTGCTCTTCTTCAACTCTCGTGACAGAAGTGCACGAAGAAAAGATCCAGTTGGCTTTGCTAAATGGTAAAAGAGAACAAATTTGATAACTTTGGTTAAACGTAATGGCCTCTATGTCATTGAATTTGTTTTTTTTATATAAAAACCTCAGTTAACTTTCGAACTTGTTTGTTACCTGATCAGGTTATAACCTTAGCAGCAGTTTCAGTATAATGGAACAGAGCACTTAGTTCCTTGATAAAAGCGTATGATTTTAATGCCCTTTAAACCATTTTGTTGCAAAATTTATTGACTTTTTAATAATTTGACCGCATTGTTTGTTATTTTTGAGGCTTTATTGCATATTCTAGATGAAAAAATTCTCAATGACGACATATTTGCTTTTGACATTAAACACATTAGAAGGGTGTTCAATTATTTGATCCAAAAACTTTAGCTGAGAAATGGCTCAAGCTTTCAAATTTTTGTTGTTTTTATCAAAAATGCTCTTGTTTTCTATGTTTACTACAGAACAGAATAGCTCGCTATGAAAAACAGATTACAGACAGCACATATTTACGTCAAAATGAGGCCCAATGGTTATATGGAATGGTTTCAGAGGAAATTTCTTGGTTTTAGGGGCTTCGTCAAAGGTTTCTTGCTAATTTCAACCTAATTTTTGTGTTCTGGCCGCAACTGTTGTTCTTCTTCAGTTCTCGTCACAGAAGAGCACGAAGAAAAGATCCAGTTGGCTTCTCTAAATGGTAAAAGAGAACATATTTGATAACTTTGGTTAACACGTAATGGCCTCTATGTCCTTGAATATGTTTGTTTTTAGTTAACATTCGAACTTGTTTGTTACCTGTTCAGGTTATAACCTTAGCAGCAGTTTCAGTATGCTTTGAAGGAAATGGAACAGAGCACTTTGTTCCCTGATAAAAGCGTGTGATTTTCATGGCCTTCAAACCACTTTGTTGCAAAATTTATCGAATTTTTGATTTTTCGACAGCATTGTTTGTTATTTTTGAGGCTTTGTTGCATATTCTAGATGAGAGAGCTCTCAATGGCGACATAGGACTATGTAAGGACTTCACTGACTAGCTAAGGTATTGATGACCATAAAAAACTGTTTATTGAAAAATTGTAGATCATGTATTTTTCTAATTCAAAACCTGTAACTTTGTCTTATTAATTACATGTCCCATCCACATCTGGCAAAAACAAACAATGGTCGCTTTTACTTTTTTGCTGCTGCTGGATTCTGACTTTGTGTGATTTCGGAATTATACCATTTCAATTAGAGAGCTCATTGATGTTCAAATGTGATCCAAATGAACACTCACAGTCTTTTCAGTTGACTTTTTATGGTGTTAAGGGCTTCAGCAATTTCAATTATGTGTTTTTTGTGAAGTGGTTTGTGGTTTTTGCTATTCTAACTGTTTTTGCAGTGGTTTTTTGTAGTCCTAAGGTTGAGTCGCACCTAAGGAGAGATACCACTAACTTCCCATGAAGCTACAAGCTAATCAATAATAGTTGTTTTAACTTTTGAAAAAAGCGTTTTTAAAAAATTAGTAATTTTTGAAATTTGTCGTGTTTTGAAAACACCTGCTGTCAGTTTGTTGCAGAGTCTTAATAAACACAGGCTGCATCTCCTACAAATCAAAGATAAATCTTTATTCTTATTGTTTTCTTAGTTCATATTTCTTTGGCTATGATACTTTGAGTTTTCATAAAGAGTTCTTTTTTTTTCTCTTGTAATAATATAACATTAATAACGATGCTTGTTGGCTTTGAAGAAAATATAAAGTGAACATGAATAATTGGTCAAAGGTATGGCTTAATTTTAACTGCTTTGACACCGTTTTATAAAAAAAAATTAAGTTGCATTTTTGATTATTGTTTATATTTTTTTTGCTTTTTCTAGTCGTATGACGTTTTCTGGATAATGATATGTCTCCATTTTATAGTTTTGGATCAAAATTTATGGTATTTTTGACACTGGAAACTTAACCGTTTTCAATAGTCTAAACGTATTGCTAGCTTTTCCCCATTTGTTCTTCTATTTGTTGACTTGCTACTTAGTCTCAATAATGACATTTCCCGTATATATTCTGGAGACGTACAAAATTTTTGTTGGATTTACATTTTTATCTGATGCTTTATCTGATGATAGTTAGACTCTTGTCTGTTTTTTTCTGATGCCATTTTGATTTTAATTAGTGCTTCTAAAAATAAATTTCATTTTCGGTACCAATTAACACTTGTTTTTTTTATTTTTAATTATTTCGCCCCTATTCTCATCAATGATAGGTTTTTCACCATTGTGACATTATTCATTTCTTTTCCTCACTAATTACTGGTCCCAATGGCTCTGAAGGACTTAGATAATAATCTATCAATCTATCTTGTATTTACAGCTGAAAGCTGATATTTATTATGCATTGACCCCTTTTGATTCTTATTTGAGTTTATTTGTCTCTGATTAGCAACAGTTTTCTTCTGCTTTGAAGTGATGTAAAAAAAATGTGTTTATGATTAGATTTTGATTGTGTTGGCTTTTTTATAAAATAGATTTTGACTTTGATCGTAATAATTGTTTGGTAATAGTTAATGTTTTTTAGTCTTATTAATGGCAGGTTTCTTATGATGCGGCATTGTTGAATTCATTTGCTGATTTGCGTTTAAAACAAAATTTTTACTCTTTTGCCATTTTTCCCGACCAAAAATTTTGAAAGTTTTCTTCCGCTTCCTCATTAAAAAACAAAAAATTTTGATGACAGGTATGGGAATACTTTTGTGCAAACGCGCTTTACTGAGCCTCTTTTGACACTTTCATTTCATTTTTGTTCAATTTTGGCGAAGAGGTAAAAATTATCATTTTTAAGGGGTTAAATTAGTGTTTGGGCGCTCTATCGATAATTCGTTGATAATTTTTGTACGACTCTAACGGTAGTAGTGCGGAGAAATGTCTGATTTTAATCATTTTTGTGCGAGTGAAATTGAAGTAGAAAATGAAAAGGGTGACGAAATGGTAGTCGTTTGGTTGCTGAAAAATTTGAAAAAGTCTTCAAAAAGAGGTTTTTTCAGTACCTCTGTTTTCTCGAGAAAGATTATTGAGTTGTGGAAAAAAATAAATATAGAATTGAAACAACTAAAGACCACTAGACTTGTTGGATTAGATTCGGAGTGTCATTCTTATGACACATACGCTCTATATGGAGAACACCCTAACAGATCTTTGTCAAAAATTATTTTTTGAAATCAAAAAGTGGGTCCAGAAGTCAAATTTTTGAGTGAGGTAAGTCACGCAAATAGACCAAAGAGCAGAACAAATGACGTTACGCACACAAATTTTAACTGCAAAGCAGTGGAAGTCAATAAAATTGAAGAAGGCATTGGTCATAAGAATCATCGATGGAGCCAATGAATTAAAAACAATAACAGACCAGGTCTTGATATGAATTCCAAAAAATTGAACGAAAAACTGAGAACTAATTCACCCGACCAGAATATGAATTGAACAATCCCGGCCAAAAAGACAAAATAGTACTAGAGAACCTATAATAATCGAAAAAACTAAACAAAAAATAAGCATTGCTGAAGCTTTTATGCCAAGGGCCAAATATAATTATTCCGGAATCTGTCCTGTAACCTATCTTCAAGAATTAAAAAAGTTCCATTGGCCCGTAACGATTCAAAAACTATGAAAATTACTAAAATTACAGAAACGTTGAAAACAACAGCAAATTTAATGAAAATTTGCCGAAAATTTTGATATTTTGTTTTTTCAGAACCATTTCATTGTCTCCAGAGGCAATTAATGGGTTCAATATTAAGCGCTTAGAAGTTGCATTGGCTCAAAAAGAGCGGTAAACTGGAAACATATCAAAAAATTTTGGAATCATGAAAAAAACATCAATTTTTATCAAAATAAAATGCCAAATTTTGTGGTCAGTTTCCCATAGCAACTATGTAGTATCTTACTAGCAAACCCTAGAGGAGAATATCAGACCACTGAGATAAGAAAAGTGAACAAAAAACAAATAATTTTAAAGTTGAAAAATTGCAATTTTTATTGAAAAAAAATATTGCTAAAACTCGTGATAATAAAATGTTGAAAACAACTTCATTGCCACTATAAGCTATGCAGAAACTAAAACTTCGTGAACCTAAAATGTTGAGTCGTTGTCATTAGAAATTATGCAGCCACTGACATTCAAACCCTTGGGGTTTTTTGGCCCTGGGGCTTGGAAAATTCAAATATAGGCAAAAGTTTTCAAAAAATAAAAAAAAATTGAAAAATTAGTAATTTTTTCGTGTTTTTGTTTGCATTAGCAAAATATATTTCACAAAATGGTCATAAACTGTATCTACGTCCTGCGAATTAACTTCATCAACTTAAACAATTGTCAGCTGAAGACTAGTCGAACAAAACGACAAAAAATGACGAGAATCGTGAAAACTTGCATCCCTTTATGCTGAAAAACTCCTCAATTTGACCTCTTAACCAAGAATTTAGGCCTTCATAGCAGCTTCAACTTTCTAAGCACTTAATGGACTACTGCGGCTACCTCAGGGTTTCTAATGAAACTTAATACCCCTTAGACCTTACCTGTTTATCCCGTTTTGAAAGATCAAAGTCATGAAAATGGTGTGAAAACATTTTAAAAAAAGACAGAACACCAATACAATCTAAATCTTGCTTTTTCAAAAATCACGATTTCCCCAATAATAGCTGCTCACGCCCCTGCGGCTGGAAAAATTCAAAAATTGATAAAAGTTTTCACAAAATTGAAAAAAATTGCAAAAAATGAGTCTTACTTTTCGTGTTTATGTTTGCAGCAGCAAAACATATTTCACAAAATGGTCATAAACAGTAACTATATCTTGCGAGAGAACTTCATCAACTTTAACGAACGTCAATTCAATACTAGTCGAAAAAAATAACTTATAAAAATGTCGACAAAAGTAAAAAGTTGCACCGCTTTTAACTCAAAAACTCTTTAAAATGACCTTTTATCCTTTAACATAGGCTTCCTAGCAGCTTCAACACTCTAAGCACTTAAAGGAATACTAGGGCTACCTCAGGGCCTCTAATGAAATTTAATGCCCCTTGGGCCTTACCTGTTTATCCGGTTTTGAAAGATCAAATTCACGAAAATTGTGTGAAAACCTTTTAAAAAAAGAAAGAACGCCAATACAATCCATATCAAGGATTGTAAAAAAAAACACGATGTCCCCAATAATAGCTGCTCTCGCTTCGCGGCTATTAATAAAGAAAAAACTTTTGGTCAATTTTGTGTCAGTTTTTTTCTCATTTTCACAGAAATTAGAGAAAGATAGAACGATATAAGAGAAAGGAATTGTTACTTGAATTCTTTCTTATTTTGATGTTTCATTTATTACTTGAACTGTGATTTCCCTGTTCACCCCATTCAAGTAATATCATAGGTTGGTTTTTCGGCAAAGACTAACCTATGATATTACTCTAAAGTTATACTCCAGATATGTAACCGCATCTACAGATTGATTCTGAAGAGCTCTTAATATGTGTTTGAATACAGTTTAAATACAAAATGCCTCATAACATCTGCTCACTGCGACATTAATACATGTTAAACGGAATTAATTTTTGTGATTGTAGAATACTGCAAAGCATTTTATAAAAACTTTTAGGAAATAAATAATTTTTTAGAGGAAAAATGTTTTCACTTACTGCATGGGTTGTTACTGCAGGGAACAGTAAAAGCCTAGCTGAAGTCCTTGAAACAACATCGCTGTGCCTCTTGAAGATCAGATACAGGAATGCATGTTTGACTTTTTTCTTCCCACATGAAAGCTTTACAAGTTCGAGTGTACTTATACTCCAGTTTTGGGGACTCTCCACAAAAATAACTGCAATCAGGTTCAAACAAAGGGCTTCAGTCGATCAGCGTTGGTGCTAAAGTCAATTACAATTCAATATTATCCTAGTTTATTTCCCCAAACCCCAATTGAAAGGAAGGCCCCAATTGATTTTCAATTACTAAAGATTTATTTAGTGCAGCAGACAAATCTATTCAGTGAAATATCAACCAAACGCAGACTGAAATGATTCTACTCCTTTATATAGCTAATACTTTTTGACTACTGTCTGTCTCCAATATATTTAAACCACGTGTTTACCTTTCAACCTGGACACTTTTATTTATATTGTCGTTATAATTGATGTTTACCTTCAGTGCTTTCCGGAGTCGGTTAGTCTTTTAGAGTTACCGGGTCGAATTCGCATGATTAACTTGTGAAAAAATCACGTTTCTTGCTATTTCTTACGAAGCGATACGTTCTTACAATTTTCAAACTCGAATTACAATTTCTCATAAATTTACCATTGGACTTATAAGTTTTTAGAAGTTCTATATTCAAATTAACTTATTTTTCCTTACCGTAGTTCTTAGAGCATAGGTTGTTGGAAGAAAACCATTCTGCCCAAACTGTAGCAGACAAAAATAAAACATCACAAGATTTGAATGTAAATCAATGTTAGCGCAAAAAAAATTATAAAAAATCCAAAAAAGTGTGAATTTGAAAAATAAAATCGAAAAAAGGTACAAAAAATGAAGAGTACGGTATAAAAATTTAGGAATACTCTTAACAAAGCAATTATCTACTGTTTATTAACTCACCCAATCTCATTGTTAGCTAGAAGCAGCATTAACCTTTTACTACTAAAGATTTAATTATTGCAGCAGACATATATCTATTCTTTGATTCATCGGCCATACGCAGACTGAAAAGATTCTATGTCCCCTTTGAATAGCTAATACTTTGTAGCTCTAGTCTATCTCAGTATGTTTAAACAATGTGTATACCTTTCACTCTGGCAACTTATGTTGATATTGTCGTTATGATTGACGTTTAATCCATTGCTTTCCCGAGTGTGTCTCTTAGATTTACCCGGGTCGAATTGGAATGGTTAACTTGTAAAAAATTACGTTTCCTACTAATTCTTGCATAGCAAAACATCGTTTAGGAATTTTTTATCCAAAAACTTTCACGTTCTTACAATTTTAAAATTCGACTTAAAAATTCTCACCAGTTAACCGCTCGACGCACCAGTTTTAGGAAGTTATATATTCAACTGGAGCGATTTCTTCTTACTGTAGTTCTGCGAACATAAAATCTTAGAAGAATACCATTCAGCCTAAACTGTATCAGAAAAAAATAAAAGATCGCAAACATGAATGTAAACAGATGTTAGAGCAAAAAAAGCGAAAAAAATCCGGAGAAGAGTGAATTTAAAAAACAAAGATTAAAAAATGGCACAAAAAATGAAGAGTAAAAACAAACAATTTTTAGGAAAACTCCTTACAAAACAATGAAAAAAAGATCCACTATTTTTTAAATGAATTGCAAAAAAAACTCTTGAGTCGATAATAAAGAGCAGCAACGGTTTGTTCAACTCAGTTCACTTTTTATTATGTCATCCAAACCGAGCAACTAACCCCCATACGCATGCTACGGTAAAAGACAGAAGCTTAAATTGATTGAACCAATAAGAGTTGAGATTAACCGTATAGAACTCTTAAGAAACTCAAAAATTAGCCGTTCTTACAAGTTAGCCATCTTTTGCGAAAAACTAATATACACGTTAACCATTGGGCTCCGAGAGGACTAATTTCTGCTTGCTAAGTACACGTACCTACCCTATTAAGTTCACCTAATTAGGGCAGAACCAATGACAACATTAAAAGTTTTGAAGAGTCCTGAAAACCATTAAAGTTGTCACGGTTTCGCTTAAATAGGGTAATATTGTGGGTTCTACTTCTCTCCTCCAAAACAATTTGATCTCAACCCAACCCCACCTCCACCTAATGTTTTGAGATCGTATCTTTTCGTCCATGTATCAATTCACACTTTTCATATTTTTTTACCCCAAACATTTTTACAAAACCCTACGAATCTCTAATTTTGAGTGTTTATCTCAAAAAAAATTACTAAACCTAAAAAATAACTGTACCATGTATACAAAAAATTCTATTCTTGTGAAGTGATAGTTATTTTAATCTATGGAATAGCTGGTGCTGATTTTGTTTACACTAAGGCAATCGAGAGGATGGGGATAAGGCATTTAAAGCTGTTAAATAAACATTTTTTGGTTAAATCATAAAAAGTGTACTTACGTGGGCATGTTTTGTTCATGTTGGCAATTGTTTCCGCTGCTAAAACAAAGTAATCGGTCATGTCAGATTATGTCAATACCTCATCCGATAGTGTAACTAAGCCACTAATTTGGATTCAGGAAACATAAACCGACTAATGTTGGCTGTAGTTTTAGATAAATTTTCCTTTATGGGTGCAAAAAGAGTTAATCACGCCGGGACTGGAGCCATGGGCTTCCTGATTCGTCACCAGATGCACTGCCTACTCGGCCATCAGTCCCTTCTTGCTGCTATGCTGCCATCAGTTTTATTTTAAAAACAATCTTTACTTCGAAGTGAGAGCAACAGAGGTCTCTCAAAAAAGAAGAAAAAAAAACCTGAGAAGTCAAAGAAGATTCTAGAAGAATAGCTCAAAAACGGCCCAGCGAAATATTTTTGCTTAAAAAAGACAGACACGTTACAATAATCATCACGAACTTCGTTCGAGAGCAATTAAAAAAAACCAGGTTGAAGTGGCCAGACCCAAGTGACCTCTGATTGCACCACCTTCAAGCTCACACATGTTTTTGGTGCGCTCGAATTACAAGGTCTGGAAAAAGCTTCAAGCGCACTTTGTCTGGACAGTGGTCAAGAAGTTGTTGTATCAGAGGTGACCTCGTTTTGGGACGGTCTGTGCAGAGGCAGTTTCGAGCGCCCATTATTCTGATCATAGGCCGGTGCTAGCGCACACTAGTAGCAACAATACAGCAGCATTCTGATCAAAGACTCATCGAGTGTCTGATGAGTTGATCAGTAACAAAGGGTCCAGCTGATAGCATCTGCCGGTCTCCTTTTGATATGAATTGGAGTAAATGTGGACCAAGACTTTATTATGCATAGCTGTGTAACTTTATCTATTCAGTCAAAAACAAGAATTAATGACATAATCAATAATTTTTTTCGGCATTTGGGTTGTCTTGTCAATGTAAAAACTTTTAGAATTGGCTGTTTTTAGATGAAAAAAATACTAAAATAGTCAATTTTCATGAAAGAATATATTACAACAATATTGACAGATTTGCTCATGTTCAAATCCATTCTCTGCTCAGACTATTTTTAACGGACTTTAATATGTTCAGAAGCAACTCCGAGCACACTTTAGTCAGATTGGAGGCAAATTTGAGCGCACTTCAGTCTGGTCAGAGGCGGATTCGTGCACACACTAGTCTGATCAGGGTGAACATTTGAGCGTACAATAGGGTGAGCAGAGGGAATTTGCGAGCGCACTTTAAGTGCTCAAGGAGCTTCCAGCGCACTCTAGACCGATCAGAGAACAACTCAATCTAGTTTCGTTTTATTAGGGGTCACTTCTGTCTGCGATGGTCCGATCAGAGGTCATTTGAGTCAAGGCCTCAACTTGGGAAACATCAGACATGACATACAAGACAATCTGGTCTGTAAAATTAGAAAAGTTGCAAATTGGGCAGCCAGTTTAAACATCAAATTAAATTCAGTTACCAGGCGTTGGGTCCAAATTCAAATTCATGTCTTCTGGACAGTATTAAGTTACAATTCTGGTTAAAAAAGCAATCATTTTAAACAAGCGCGTGTAGCAACTAAAGTGGTTCACTTGGTTCATTTCACCTTTTTGATTTTATTAAACTCATGCTAATATAATTTGTAGCAGGGGCACTAAAATGTGGGATACCATAGTCATTTCCCATTTCAAATCTTATAAGATCTTATAAGATTCTTATATGGCCTTACGCCTTACAGGTTAATGCATTAACTTTGTAAGATTGTATGGGAGTTTTACAGGATTTACTCTGAACATGTAGGGTCTTATAAGAGTTGTAAAAATTTGTAAGATTTTATAAGACTCTTATAAGATATACTTTAATCTTTTTAAAAGTAGTAACAAATGATACAATCCTATCAGTATCTTAAGAGACACACATCATTCTTAAAAGATTAAAACATATCCTGCAATTTCTTACAAGAATCTTATATGACATACAATATTCCTATAAGATTAAATTTATTTCGTAAGACCATATACGAATCTTATATGCCACACAAAATTCTGTTAGGACTAAGACAGATATTGGAAGAGCTGAATAGAAATTTATAAGAAATTATTTAGTTCTCGCAATGAAAGAAATTTAAAGATACATAAATAGCCTAAAAAAGACTTTAGCCTAAAAAAATAGGCAAAAATTTTGTATCTCAAAGAGCCCGCACGGCGTAGAAATTGAAAATCTAACATGCATTATGATTTTGACACATATATATTTTTTGAACACGCAAACATTGGTAGCACTCAAAAAAGGAAGGGAGTAATTTCCTATTTGAAAGCCTACGTTCTCAAATGTTAAATTAAAAAATGAGATTTCGAATTGATCTATTTTATCTGATACTCCAATCAGCGAAGATTTGAAAAAAAAGGAGTTTATAAGAAACGAGCATTGAAGCTCGCCCCCTGCACTACCTGTCGAAAAAGATGTTTTCACGTTGCAAAACAGGTCCGATAGTATTGGGCTCAAGCTTGTCAATTGAGAAATTATTCAAGAGCAAACTAAACAGTAAAATATAAAGCAGTTTGACAAACTAAATTTAATGTTGCATCCGATCAAAGCCAAATCGAATTCTCAAATTTACAACGTATTTTGTAAACATTTTATCCAAAAAAACTTTTTCATGAACATAACCTTAAATTAAGTGAGTGAGAGCGTAGCATTTGTATTTGAAGTATCAATCACACAGCGAACATTCAATATCAATTATGTTTTGTTTCTCAATTTCACACCCAGTTTTAATTTTTAGATTCAGTGATTTCGACTATGACCATTTCACAGGAAAGTTAACAGTTGTTATTAGAGAAATCGAAGTATATCAAACAAATCATAACTAGGCATAGAAAAAGCTGGCTGAATCACAGTCACAGCAATCAGTTTTGGCAAAAAGAACCACTTCAAGCAAGCACTTGGAAACCATTAAGTTTGGAAACCAAATTGTATCAAAGAGCTCAAGAGTTTAAAATAGTTAATGCGTTTCTTTTTCTGCCCAATTAACGCATTTTTAATTTTTAAAATCGAGACTGGTTGAAGACACTTGTATATTTGTAAAGCAGAGCTGCTCTCGAAAAAATTTGTTGAACACAATTATATCAGATAACTGCATATTAGATTGAAGCTATTATCCCTTGTTCTTAAAATTGACTTACTAAACAAAAGGGGATCGCAGAACCTCGAAAACTTTTTTAGTAGTTCAAAACGTAATTTCCCTCTTCAATATTACTGAAGAAATCTAAAAAATGACTTTATGTGTTCTCACTGTACCAGCTATTAGAAAACTTTCAATTATGTTCGTAACCTTCCTCCAATACACTGACAACCAGATGATGACAAACAACTCGTACAGCACATTTACGTTTGACTTCAGAGCCATCCCTTGCCATCAGATAGCCTGAATCCCAGAAGGCGGTAATAGAAAGGAGAATTCGAATTCGTGATGCGTCATTTTCTAATTTTGAGGTAATATCTGACAATTTTGTACAATTGAGAAGCCTGATGAAAACCTTCAATTTGAACGAATCTTTTACACGAGAGATTTGCGCAAAGTTATTGGATATTTCAAAGTATGATAAGGAGTTAAAATTATTACCAATTCAGTCGCTATGTTGGGACTGATACAAGGATTGGTCAAGAAAAAGAATCTCAGCAAGGCAACAGAATACGAAAATTATTGTTTTTATGATGCGCAAGTGAAAAAAGACTTTAAAAAAGTTAGGTTCTTTTCTATGATCAGTACATCATTTTAGAAATTTTAACCCGAATCTCGCAAAATTGTGCCATCCACTAAGAACACTACTGAGATACTCGAAAAGATCATATGGATTAAAAATCATAGCTTGCTTTTCAAAGAACTTAGAAGGAAATTGCTGAATTCACCAAACAAAGCATTACAATCTTAGCGGGAGACATAGAATGAAATGCAATGCCTCTAGGGAAAATTTGGGCAGATATAGAACAATTAGATTGATAATGATGGATAATAATAGATCAAGGTGGGAAAGTAAATGAATTCTTCAATTGTTTCTTGAATTCTGTCTAATCCTGATTTAGCAACGAAGACCTTTTGGGATAGTGTGACATATAGAACACTTCGAGTATAATCTCTTTGAGCAGAAAATTACAATCAATGAACACCAGCGTGCACTGCTTTCAAAAGAAAAAAAAGCACGGCCCTAACTGTTCTTAAGACCGCATATTTACACGCTGGGTTGATAGCTTTTTACAATTCACTTTTGAAACAGAGCTTTTGCCAGGCTCACCAATAGGGTTGATTGTTTGTTGCGAAACACTTCCTTTAATCATTTCAACTGTGAACCAATTGCGCCGCAAAATGACACACGTTAAACAGCATTACCCAATAAGATAAGAGAGCTAACAATACAATCCCTTTCGCGCCGCAAAATAATGTCATGAAAACAATTCACACGGAACCAAAATTTGGTACGAAAACACATTCTACATTTGAAATGAATGAGTTGTTAGACAGCACTGAACAAATTCACTCTGTTGGGTTGATTTTTAAATTTCAGTAAGCTAAATCACTCACCCAGTGAGTAAGAGTCTCCCAGCGATTCATAAATATTATTGAATTGCTTAAAAAAGCAAACCAAAGACTCGCTCACGAGTAAGACTTGACAACAAACCAATTGACCCAAACACCTGAAACACCGACATTGAATTTAACACATACACACACCCCCGAAACTACACCAACAATCCCCATGGACTTTTATGCCAATGCATTTAATTCCTCCTTGGACAAATTTTCACAGAAAAGCTCCTAGCACACCTCACATCGTAAGACGCTGTGTTGAAAGAGATCAGAGACTGTGTGCAAACAGGGGATTGATAAGGGGTGCAAGCAGCGGAGCCCATACATCAATAGCGTTTGGAGAGATCTCCATATAAAATCAGGATTTGCGTGCCTCAACGACCGCGTAGAAACTCTGTAATGTATAAAGGACGCCTATAAAGGGTTCATCCAGTCTAACCAAACCGGCAGCTGGGATAGCATATCGAATATAATCCACACGCGTGGTGGCCGTACTTGGACGCGAGATCGCATCCAAACCGTTGGAATGTGCTCCCTCCACAAAGGTTGTTCGCAAAATTTTTTTCGCAAAATTTTCTCCCATCAGACCATGTAACGGACCAAGCCTATTATCCTAGCCTCTATTATTCGTTCTTTTCAATTTTCTGATAGCGGAGGGCCAAAGACACACACACACACACGTGAATAATATAAAAACAATTTCTCAGAACTATAATCTCATACAAGGTGTTCGGTGGCGCATTTGCTTTGATCAAGCAAGATGCCAAATCGGAAAGCAAAATAGTGCTTTTTGATAAGAAAAATCTAATTGGTGTAATTGCGACGCATCAATGATCATAGAGCTCTAGGACTAGTAGAGCGATATATTCAGTCAATTAAGTGCAGATTTGGATGCATTATAGGAGCTGCAAGATCGTAATTTATTTGAAATGCTCAATAAACTTGATAATATATCAGTTAAGAATTTGTAAACACACAACACAGAAAACTAATCTGTTCGAGACGCATATTGGTGGCCGACAAAACAGGCCACTGAGCAATATCTGAACTCGACTTTATCTATATAAGCCATCATACCACAATGTCATTAATAAATAATTAGATCAAGGTACCGCACAGTGGATCGGCCTAATCGCAGAAGACAAATGGGAAGAACGTGATCGCAACGACACATTAGTGGAGGTAAACAAGACCAACGCGATTCGCGACGCGAATGACCGACCGCTAGCCAACACCCAGACAATTTGCGACTCATCGAATTAGACTGAAATTAGCTCAACGTTCCAATAAATTCCTTTCACACTATGATCATATAAGATTTCATCGGTTTTGTAGTCGGATCATACACTTTTAAATGTGCGAGTTCTTACGTTTCAGTAGTACAACACATTAATGAATCCTTCGATCCCGTGCAAAGGTCCTATATGAAGAGGGATTGCGTATGACATACAGGGGCCGTGCATAACTTCTTTGGTTTCAAAGTAGGATCTTATCAACAAATCCTACTGGACAGTATGAAAATCATACATAATCCTTGCATGAAACTTCAAACCGGGGATAAGGGTGCTAACTCTTAACTTTTTCAATATTGTTTGCTTTTATAAAGTATGATCTCAAATAGTGTAGCCTTTTTACTAGAGCACTCAGCCTCGTCCTGTCCGTTGCAACAGTTAAACGGTCCATCACATTTCCATGCAAGTGGGATACACATACCGCCCCCACATCCAAATTTCTCCCCATCACTTTCCCCAGCTCCCAGTGGACAACCTAAAAAATGTTAAATTCAAACACTGTAACAGCGACTTTGTCAGGAAAAGGTCCTTAAATAGCCTGAAATTTTGAGTGCTAGGTCATTTTGATCTGATAAAACACCGGGTTGATATTGGTGGCCGACAAAACAGGCCACTGAGCAATATCTCAACTAGACTTTATCTATATAAGCTATCATACCACAATGTCATCAATAAATATTTAGATCAAGGTACCGCACAGTGGATCGGCCTAATCGCAGAAGACAAATGGGAAGAACGTGATCGCAACGACACATTAGTGGAGGTAAACAAGACCAACGCGATTCGCGACGCGAATGACCGACCGCTAGCCAACACCCAGACAATTTGCGACTCATCGAATTAGACTGAAATTATCTCAACGTTCCAATAAATTCCTTTCACACTATGATCATATAAGATTTCATCGGTTTTGTAGTCGGATCATACACTTTTAAATGTGCGAGTTCTTACGTTTCAGTAGTACAACTCATTAATGAATCCTTCGATCCCGTGCAAAGGTCCTATATGAAGAGGGATTGCGTATGACATACAGGGGCCGTGCATAACTTCTTTGGTTTCAAAGTAGGATCTTATCAACAAATCCTACTGGACAGTATGAAAATCATACATGATCCTTGCATGAAACTTCAAACCGGGGATAAGGGTGCTAACTCTTAACTTTTTCAATATTGTTTGCTTTTATAAAGTATGATCTCAAATAGTGTAGCCTTTTTACTAGAGCACTCAGCCTCGTCCTGTCCGTTGTAACAGTTAAACGGTCCATCACATTTCCATGCAAGTGGGATACACATACCGCCCCCACATCCAAATTTCTCCCCATCACTTTCCCCAGCTCCCAGTGGACAACCTAAAAAATGTTAAATTCAAACACTGTAACAGCGACTTTGTCAGGAAAAGGTCCTTAAATAGCCTGAAATTTTGAGTGCTAGGTCATTTTGATCTGATAAAACACCGGGTTGAGGTGTCAACGCTAAAAATTGCAAAATTATGTAAGAAAGGCGGTGAATGCGGTGAAAAAAATTGCCGCTAAAAATCGTAAATCCTACAAACGTTTACCGCTCACTTTAATAAATGATTTCACAGCAGAAAAAATTGCAAAAAATAAAACAAAACAATAGCGGTGAAAAAAAGCAAAAAAAAACACAAACCGTGCAAAGCTTCATCGCTAAATGTTCACTGCTTTCTATTGACACAAAATTTTATTATAACTATGTAAAATTTGAAG
>NC_134477.1:40914902-40972241 GCF_964194025.1 Convolutriloba macropyga | reverse complement strand
TAAAAACATATAGAGGGTGTCAAAGATATTCTTTCGATTCGAAAGCTATGTTTTGTGGGTTCTAATCTGGTATTCTTTTTTTCTTTCTAACATTCGTAAAAGCGTTTCAAGTTTCTGTTTTTCGTTGGAAATGATGTTGCAAAAAATGTGCTGTTTTTAGGTTTTAGCCCTTAAGCTCTCTGCAACCTAAATCCGTTCACGTATTTAATATTCTAAGCTTCGCTAGAGAACCTTTGGTAGCTAGAGGAATTAAAACAGAGTAGGTACCCATTGAATTGCTCTTCCACCACCGAAACTTTATAACCACAAATCCTTCAAAATATTTGATTGAGTCAATTTGACTGTTTCTGACAAAAACGTCCAAGGAGTGAATACTTTTCACGCTGATAAGATCTAAACAGAAGTTGTCTGAACTGTGCAAGAGGAATTCACTATTTTTCTGTCATAAAGTGATTTTTATGAGTCAAACAGTCTAGTTTAGATTTTAGGCAACAGTGTTTCTCATTGCGTTGGTGATTCCGTGGAATTTATGTTCCACATTGAACCATCTTCCTTTTGTCCAAAAGCAATCCCCAGCACAGAAATGTCATCCCACTTTAAGGCGAGATTTTTGTAGGCGGACTTTTTCCTCTCTTCGGTGAGCCAAATTTTTCCACCTTTATATGAAATTCTAAGCAAGTTGTTCACCGTCACATTCACCTAAAAATCGTTTGACACTCTAAGTAACGTCACTGTGATTAATCACCCCGTACCTTACATTCAGTCAGCATCAGAACTGAATCAGTACATTTTCAGAATAACATTACCTTCCATTACTGACTCAGAAAGTTTTCAGAATAGTTTCTGTTTTGGTTCTCAAACCTCTCTGAATCAGATCAAAGCTCTGAATCAGAGGAAAATTCAGAATGAATTTCCGAATTAGCTCCCAATCAGAATGAAAATTCGAAATTTTTCTCAAAAAAGCAGACACACATAAAAAAAACTTCCTATGGGTTATTTCGCCGTTATTGAAACGCTTTTTTGAAATTTCCGACAACCTATTATAAATATTTCTTCAATCATACTGCTATTGTATGAATTTCTACTTTTAAGGACCTGAGAGCGAAAGCAATGTTAAAACCTAGCTTGGCTCACGAACATAATTAAATGAAGTCATCCTAATTCAGACAAAAAGTCCAGAAAAAAAATTCTGATTCACAGTGTGATTCAGAGTCTGAATCAGAGAATATCAGAGCCAAATGTGACATGAACAGACTCTGAATCAGTTCTGAATTGTTTCTGAAAAACCTCCTGATTCAGTACTGAATTACTCTGAAAGTCAATCGAGAACAACTTACCGGTTCCAGATGGAAGCCCGAAATTCGGCTGACTTTAGGAGGAGTCACGTAACCTCTGCTTGAAATAGTTTGTGAATCTAAATTTTTAGCTTACCACTAATCGACAAAACAACCACACTTTAAAACAAATTACTGTTTCGATCGTTCTTGGAAGCTAAGACATGACAAAAATTGTTTGTTTCGTAAGCACAACCGTCAATAACGGTCAGTACTAAGGATCATTGAAAAAAGTTTACCTCTAAACTGATTGATTGAGTTTGTAGTATGAACTAACTAGAGCTTAAACTACTTTCTCTTTTGTTTTACTTTTTGCCAGATTTTTACGCTTGATAAGTCGGCTTTTCGTGCATCAAAATTTCCAAATCAAATCAATTTTTTTATCACTATCCTGAACAGGGCATGGGAATGAGAACATTTGAATATGTGGAGCAAAAATGACGCAAATGTTGTTGGAAACTTGGATACTCAAACTGTAGAACTCTTCTAGTAGATTTTTTCAAAAGCTAAATGGGCATCCCTTTTTTATGTCCGTTATTATTGATATGAGCTCAAAAGTTTGCTCCAATTGATGTTTTCGAAGTTTTCTCAAGTTTTTTGAAGACATAAAAACTGTGGCACCATAATGTACCTATTGCTAAATAACGCTCTTTAAACCACGAGGACAGTAATTTTCCTAAAATTCCGATTAAAACGACGATTTCAGGCAATCCGTTTTTTGTTATAAGTTGCCGTTGGTAACCTCAACAGTTGTTAAGATAACAGACTGTTTACGTTTGAAGTTACGCAAAAATATCCAAATTTGTTTGCGTGGATTTGTTTGAATAATGGATATCTTACATCAGTGATTTCCCATCCGTCATCTCCGCTGACATGAGTAACACGGAATTCGTCATATCCGTGCCTTCCGTCAATATGCATCCAATATTCGCAAGCCTTGTTAGGATGATAGACGTCTAGCCTAAACAGTCAGGAAGGCACATTTGTTGTATAAGTTTCGACCACTGAGACTCTCAAGACTCTTTCAAAATGAATTACATTTCGCAAGATTCTTGAAAGAATTCAATCCTGACAAAAATATTTAGAAAACACATGTTCAGAAAAAATTTGACGAGATGATCTTCGTTAAAATTCGGTTGAAAGACTGGAAAAACTGGAACTAAAAATGATTGGAAATGGTGAAAAGCACTCAATCCTTGACCCGGGAATGTTATGTTTATGATACCTTATTATTATGCCCTGATTGATAATAGATTGATATTTCAAAAAGCGTGGGAAAATAACCACAACAACACTATATAAGTCAAAAGTTAAGTTCCCAAACAAGACATGACAAAATTCGCCAATAGAATATTAGCCAATTAATGCCTAGTTACATTTTAGCAGATTAATAAAATGAATTCAATAACTGCAGGAATAGAAGCCCTGTGAATCGAGGCGATTTTGTAGATCTGGGACTCCAGATCTAAAGAGAGATCATGAAGTGTCAGGCCATGGCTGTGATGGTAAGATCGTTCGTTTGTCCTAATCCTTTATAGGACAAAATTTAGTTTACTTACTCGGGATTATATTTGTCACTCATCTGTGTGCTACACGACAATAACTGCAGACGGGGCTACCTATTTGTACGTGTTTTAATCTCAAGTCTGTCAACACATTGGATGCTCTCGTCACTTCTCACTTGCAAAAATGTCTTATCGCACATGCGGCAAAAAATTGTGAGCTCAGCTTGTCAGCTGCGTAAGACAGAGATTATGAACTGTAAGCCCGGACTGTAGCGAAGTTGAAAAATAAATTCATAAGTGTGTTCTTCGAATCTTTCGTGGGATTTTCAGAGAGAGTTTTTAAGAACCTCAAATTGATTCCCGTCTTATACCTGGCTTATAGCCGGCTTATACCTGGCTCATAACAGAATTCTGCGGCCTGCTGGGTTAACTCTAGCTTTCTCTGGGCTATCTCGATCAGCGTCTGTTACTGCAACTCGCGGATCCGCAATCATGATTATTACAAGTGACGCGAGATTATAGCCTCATATGAAAATGAAGCAAACGTTTCATTTCCTTGTTTAATTTAATTTAAGGGGAATCTTCTTCGAAAGTTGTGTTAACCAATGAGCGTGGAGAATCGATAATGGAGCGTGGAGAATCCATACCAATGATTGGAAAATCGATGAGTTTTTGATGTCTCAACCAATGTGTTGGGAGCGCAAAAATTGTGTCTTACCGTATGGGTCGTATCTCATTGGCGATAAAAATTTTGGAGTGAAAATAGGAAAAATGCCTGAAAGGAGTTGTCGTAGAAGGTTGCGAGAGTGAGACTAAGTTTCATTCACATTGAACTGATATTAAAAACTAAGATTGGCTGTGAAACAAGATTTCATTAAGTCATATCTTCTAAATTTCTCAAGTAGGCTGACTAAAGTATAGAATCGATTAAAGTATACCGAACGCACGGAATAATATGACTCTCGCAGTACGGACCTGTCGGCTAAAAGGACAACACAGAAATGCGCTCAATTGGAATATTCTGGTGTCGCTTTCAACAGCTGTCCCAAAAGTTTTTTGCAACGTAAATTTTGTGACACTAAGGTACCTTATAAAAATAAAGTCAAATTTTTTTTAAAAATTTAGAGAAAAAAGTTATGAACATAATAAAACAGCCGAAAGCAATCTCAAATTTAGAAGAAGAGTTGGCTTGTAATTAATGGAAACATACGGCGATTTTTTTGCTGATTTGTTCTGTAAGACCAACACTTTAAATTGTTCTGATATCAAATTCTTTCAGAAATTAACAGAACAAAACAAAATGAAGTTCAATTTTAAGTGAAGAAAATGATAATTTGGAAACTTTAGAGAATTCACTAACCCTGCTCTGACCCTCTGGTTCTGTTTGCCATTGTCGAGAATTCCAAGATCACAGCCTATTCTTTTTTCGGAAGTTTTATCACGCCACACGCTGAATTTAAATTTGGCCTTCTCAGCAGATGAATATTTACTCGAATTTCCTGTCCTAATTGATACTTCCGTGATTGCTGAATCAAGTAGAACTAGTTACCCTAGTTGAGAATACCGAACAAAAACGAAGTTTGTAAGAAATCTTTGGTGTGTCCCGTTTCAAACGTCAGAAAACTGCGGTACGTTTTGTTTGTTTGGTATTGTTGGTTTCGGTCATATGAGAGAATCGGTATATTCGATATATAAACGTAAGAGATCGTCGGTGTGTACGTTACCCAATTTCTCTTTTTTTAAAGCAACGATACTGAACCTTAGGTTAAATACGGAACAAAAATGATGATACCGATGATTTCTTATGTTTAAAAACCGAAAATTTTTATTCAAAATCCTTACTGGTTACTGAAAGTTTTAGAGGATAGAACTATCTTAGGAACAAAGATGCAAAAAATTGAGTTTAAAAATGTCTATTTTTTTCTGTAAGTTTCAATAGTTTCCGACAATTGATTTTTTAATATATTCTGTAAGCGAAATTTTCGGAGTAGTTCCACGAAAGAAGTTATCTCAATTTTCTATTGCCAAAATTCATTTTGGCACTTAGACAAAGTACAAATCTTAGGGAAAAAAGTCAGTCGCAATGTGAAGAAACCCATGAAAATACTTTTGTTGGACCTTAACTAGGAACCTCGACTGAATAATTTTGGTCAAAAATTGACTCCCCCCTACTAGACTATTGAGATCTTTCCATAAGTCTAGGTCTGGACTAGGGAAGTTTTTGCATAGTGATAAATCATGCAATCATGCAATAAAGCGTGATGGAATTTTGGAAAGAACCGATTAAGTTGGTTGATTAGCATCTGAGAACAAATATCATCTTCCCGTACATCCCGTAACAAATTGTGATTGGAATTTTAACCCCCTCCCCCCCCCCCCAAAAAAAAAAAAGTTATATCCATTTACTAATTAAAATTCCTTATTCGTTTTTTCTTATTAATTAATTACGTAAGAAGTGAGAGGAGAAGAGGGGAGAGAGCGGAGCTTATACTAACTACAAGGCAGAGAGTCCCTGCAGATATAGGCCATGTGGCGAGCCGCACGGGGGTAGCACCATGTGTCCTGCTCAGCTTGCTGACATGACTGAGTAGCTTCATCCCACTTATATGTGGTGCAACTTCGGTGATATTCAAATATGGTGGTAAAGGAATCAACCTGGCCACATTGATAGCTGCAGTTAACTGGCCAGGGAGGGAACCAGGCAGTCAGATACGGCACTGAAATGAAGCGAAATTATCAAATTATCAGAAAACAACTGTACAGTTTTGAATAGTGAACTATTTTGTATGGAATCGAGTGACCAAAAAGAATGCCTAGATTGTACAAAAGAGGTCTAATACACAGTTTGATTTTGGTAGAAACAATGGCGCGTAATGACTTCAGAAAACAAATTGTTTTAAAAAAGATTTGAGGCAAGCATGAATTTGATTGCACCTTTTATTTTAGTTGATGCATTTTTTTGACGTATTCAAGTCTTTCAACGAGAATTTCGTTACGAAAATTTAATTCTCTAAAGATCCATTTCTCTGGTAAAATATGTCCAATGGAGGAAAATGAGCTGCAATCTACAGCAATGGGGAACTGTTGAAAAATTTATTAAAGAACAGAACAAAAGACAATGAGTGGAATTCAACCACTTTGTTGTGAACTTGATAAAAAATTGTTGTACTCTAATTGTATAGCTTAGAAATGTAGTGATTCAGTCTGAATTTGAATTGAAATAAGTTCTTTGAAAACAGTTTACAATTAAAAACTATAAACGTTTTCAAGAGGTACGTCAGATAAACTTTACAGCTCGTTTGATGACGTCCCTTTTGAAAAACTCATCAATTATATTTTACTTTCCAGAAAATTAAGAACGAGTTAGTTTGTACCTCGGCCACTAATCAGCCAAAAATCAAAGAAAAAAAGTCTTCATGTCGAAAAGGTACTTTTTGAAAATTTGATCTACTAAATTTTTGAGCTGCTTTGAACTCATTTTTTGAATTTCAATATCTGAGATAAAAAGATAAATCGATTTGCAAATAATTCGATTTGTCTTAGTCAGCCTTAACCACAGTGAGTTTCCAAGTAATGCAATATTAAACTTGACTTGCCTTATTAATAAATTTTTGAGGTTCCATGTGTGGTATTTACAGGATGACACGTTTTCAAGATCAATGAAATAGCAAGGAGATCGCTTTGCAATTTCTTCAACAGTTTTCTTCAGAAGTTCAAGAAAGTATAAGCCAAAAACAATGAGTATTTGGTGTATTTTGTAGTAATGTTGAAGGCTATCTGTCCGCTTTCGATAGAAAATGGCTCGCAAAATTTTTCGTTGGCACATATCAATTTTTGTTAGTCTCTTTTTGTTTGTGCAGCCTTAAACCAATAGACCATAAGAGATCATGGGCTTAGCAAAAACTTTATAAAACTGTATCAATTTTGAAATTGGATAATAGTCGCGAATTCTATAGAAAACACCGCAGATGCTGTTTAATTTGTTCACAGTTTGTTGAACATAAAAGTCAAAACTCAGTTTTCTATCAAGAGTTATACCTAATTATTTTACAAATTCTTGTAGTTCACAATCGGGCAAAATTGGGTTCAAATAAAGCTCTAAGTCTTTACCAAAATACATCATCTGAGATTTCTTAGAATTAACGCAAAGTTTGTTTTCATTGCAGCATGATATCTCCTCCGTAATGCTATCTTTAATATTCTTTTCAATATCTTTTCCTCTACAAAGTATGTTGGTATCGTCAGCAAACAATGTGATTTCAGATTTTTGCATATTTGATGGCAGATCATTTACAAAAAATAAGAAGAGGAGTGGGTCAAGCACAGAGCCCTGTGGGACACCCTTTTTAATATTTTTTTATATCAGAGGTCTTGGACTGGAAGAAAACATATTGTCGGCGATTGTTGAGTTAGGACTGAACAAGCTTTTTAAAATGGCCTTTAAAACCAAAATTTTCTAGTTTTTTGAGTAATAGTGCGTGATCAATGGTATCAAAAGCTTTTGTTATATCAGGGAAAACTGATGCGCAAAGGTTTTTGTTTTTCATAGACAATCTTATATTTTCAGTTATTTCAGCTATGGCATGATTACATGATCTTTTTGAGCAAAAAACAAATTGTCTAGAAGAGAAGAGTTTGTTGTGGAGATGAAGTTAACCATTTTTTTGTAAATAATTTTTTCGAAAATTTTGCTAATGGTTGGTAGCAAACTTATTGGTCTATGGTTTTCGTGAGCATCCATGTTTCCTTTTTACGAAGAGCCAACACTTTTGCAAATTTGAAGCTCTCCGGAAAAGTATGGCTCTTTATGCAATCATTGATTATGTCAACTAGTGGTTCAGCTTTTACAGGTAAACATAACCGAAGAACCATGTTAGTGATCTGATCAGAACCACTTGACTTAGAGTTTTTAAAGTTTTTATAATGAATAAGACTTCCAGTACGTTTGCACTATGCATAAAAAAAGATTTGTGGAAACAATTACTGCGTTGGCGCTGCTGTAGATTAGGAATTTCAGACCGAATTTTTTCTCCGATAGTTAAAAAATAATCATTTAAATGGTCATCGTCCAAATCTACATCTTGCTGCGTTTCTTTTTGTGTCTTTAGACATTTTAAGTTATCAAAAATTGTTTTGCTTTAGTTCTGATCTGTCAACCGCGAGAAATATGCTCCCTTTGATTTTCTAATTTGGCTTGTTATTTCATTTCTCAAAAAAAAACATATTTCTCTCTTATCTTTGGTTTATCAGACGAAACCCATTTTTTTCTGGCTTGATAGCGTTTTTTAAGAAGGTTCTTAAATTTTTTATTAACGCAAGGATATTTGTTTTTAGTTATAACTAACTTTTCTTCTGGTGCGTATCTGTTTAGAGTTCGCATAATTGTCGATACTTAAAACTGAGTTTTGCCATCGATTGATTCCGTTGATTTTTTTTTCAAGTTTTGATCTAACAAAAATGGTTAGGTCAGTCAATTCATTGGTCAGTCAATTCATTCAGATTCCAGTATTTTATAATTTTTTTGGTCAATTGAGCGCAACCAAAAGGCAACTTTACTCAAAATAAAGATCTGAGATAGAAATTTCATAAGTTTTGCAAACCAAATCATCATTGGTTATGATATTATCTATGCAAGAAGAACTGAGATTTGTTTTGAGAGTTGGTTCATTATTTTGGATTCGCTATCCGAGCGTTTCAATTATTTCACAATATCTCTTCTTCATAGATGATTGTTCTAAGATATTATTGTTGAAATCGGCAAAAATTAATGTTTTCGAGTTTTTGGTTCGCAGAAAATGGAGCATTGATTCAAAGAAATTAAAAATTAGAAAAAATTATCCAGATTTGCTGATGGAGGTCGGTAAAAACACAGATGTAGCCCTTCACTTTATTTTTTTCTTTGATTGACCGAATTAAACATTCCAGATCCGTTTCATAATCTATCAATTCCTTCTTTCAAAAAAACAGCGACGCCGCCGCCTTTACCAATTTTTCTTGGTTTTGATACAATTTTTTGAAATCCCTGCAAATAGTAAAAGTCTAAGGGGTCACTTGGACTAAGTCATGTTTCTGATAGTGCAAATATGTCCGGTGGTTCTTTCAAGCTATCGTTAAGAATCTGCAACTCATCGGAATTTTTTGTAAGAGATCTAATATTCAAACCTAAAAAGATTTTTAGTGACTTAGGTCCTAATTATCAAAGTTCTGATTTTGAAATATGTTTATACAATTGTCGTTGTAATTATCTGCCAGCTAATCTTAATTTTTGATTCCTACTCGGCTGTGATATTAAATTGAGATGACGTTTTAGACAACTCACATAATATATTTTCAAGTCGCGCTGTTTTCTGCAGACGTAAATAATCGCTTTGAGCAGCACACCCGTCGTTGTCATTGGGTGATGAACGTAAACGGTTGAAACTAGATTTTGATATATTGGGTTTCTGAGGAATAATGTTTCTCAAACAGACAATTGAAGAAAATGTTTGTGATACTTATGAAGTATTGTTGTTTAACTCACTATCTTTCGTACGCAGTACAAATTGTTGCTTCCTTTGACTAACAATAAAATTGTTCCTATTATCTAACTGTTGTTTTTTTAAAGCTTAAGACCTGAGAAACCCTTCTTGGTTTCTATGAAACAACTTTACCTGACAATTCTTTGTTGCAGTCATATAACCCTTTGCTTTAATTCTCTGTCTTTCTGTGGTAAACGCTCTTTAATAATAGTCGGCCGATAGTTTTCAGGGTTTAAAAATTTACCAAGCATTGACCGTCGTGAATAAATTTCATCCTTCTCGCAAAAATAAATGAATTTTACGATAACTGCGGGGGTATTTTGAATTTTTCCAAGATCCCAGTAAATGACAGGCTTTCAAATTTCTGAGTGACACAGTATAATTTAGGTATTGTCTCAAAAAATTTTGTACTTGTATATCAAGTTTATCGTAATGGTTCATCGATAAAATTTCAAAACTTTCAGATCAACACGACCAAAATTTCAGAATCAATGGGGTTATGAAAATTGTTCTAAAATAAAGCGGCACGAAGTCTACTGAAGACTGACGAAAACATAATTAGAATAGCGTACCTTCTCTCCTCCACAAAAAAATGCACACTTTCTTTTCTATTAAGTGAATGATGGCTTTAACAAGGATATAGTAACCCTAGTCTAATACCGACGGCTATCTCGCAAGATCTTGCAAGAATCTTGCAAGAGTCTTTTAGGATTACGCACCATCCTGCAAAATCTTGCAAGACTCTTGCAAGATCTTATAAGATAACCGTCGGATATGCAATAATCTTGCAAGATAAGCGTCGGTCTTGTAAGATTCTTGCAAGATAAGCCTCGAACTCTTGCAAGATAATTGCAATATAAGCATCGAACTCTTGCGAGACTCCTGCAAGATAGGCGTCGATCTTGGAAGAATCTTCCAAGATCTTGCAAGATAAGCGTCATTTGCAAGAATTTGCAAAATCTTGCAAGATAAGCGTCAGAGTTCGTCTAGGGAACTCTTTTCCTTGGTTATAGATAAAAAAGAATAATTGTGATGTTAATATATCCCAGGTTGAGGTCCTCGTTCAAAATGATCTATGAAAATACCCATTCAGACCATTTTTGCCCATGAAAATACCCAGGCAGACCAAAAATGCCTAGGATCCAGACTTTGCCTCGTTCAAAATTTTGGTGCGTTCATGTGCTCGTTCAAGAACTCTTATGAAAAGACCCGTACAGACCAAAATGCGATATGATACAGACTTTGGCTCGTTCGATTTATGAAAAAACTTAGAAAGACCGAAAAAGTTTATGATCCAGACTTTGGCTTGTTCAATTTATGAAAAGTCTGGAGCTAAGAAATACCGACAAAAATGGCGTACGAAACGTCGGTATTTGTCGGTTTTTGTTGGTTTCATCGGTTTTGCATGAATGAAGCGTTGGTTTTTGTCGGTATTGTAGAAATAATCCGTATTGTTTGTGAGAAGTGTCGGATTAAGAGGAATTGCCGGTTTCAAGTTAGGAAGCTTCGGTTTAGCTAATAGAGTCGTCGTCATATCACCGTTAAGTAGTCGTCGTGGTAGTAGTAGTAGTAGTAGTAGTAGTAGTAGTAGTAGTAGTAGTAGTAGTAGTAGTAGTAGTAGTAGTAGTAGTAGTAGTAGTAGTAGTAGTAGTAGTAGTAGTAGTAGTAGTAGTAGTAGTAGTAGTAGTAGTAGTAGTAGTAGTATTAGTAGTAGTAGTAGTACTCCTCATTTATTTGAACAAAAAAACCCATTTGAGTATATAGTTCCTCCCCCCTCAAGAGCGGTCGGAACAATTTTTAGGCGTACTTAAAAGAATTTCGTTTGTAAAAATTTATCACATTGTTCATTTCACTAGAGTTCTGACACGCTTGCCCAATATACTTTCAGTACTATCAATAATATGCAGCTTTATGTTGTCTTTCGGAATGTGGTCTTTTTTTTACATCTGTGTACCTTCTCTCCTCCACAAAAAATTGCACACTTTCTTTTCTATTAAGTGAAGGATGGCTTTAACAAGGATATAGCAACCCTATTCTAATACCGACGGCTATCTCGCAAGACCTTGCAAGAATCTTGCAAGAGTCTTGTAGGATTACGCACCATCCTGCAAAATCTTGCAAGACTCTTGCAAGATCTTATAAGATAACCGTCGGATATGCAATAATCTTGCAAGATAAGCGTCGGTCGTGTCAGATTCTTGCAAGATAATCCTCGAACTCTTGCAAGATAATGGCAATATAAGCATCGAACTCTTGCGAGACTCCTGCAAGATAAGCGTCGATCTTGGAAGAATCTTCCAAGATCTTGCAAGATAAGCGTCAGAATTCGTCTAGGGAACTCTTTTCCTTGGTTATAGATAAAAATAATAATTGTGATGTTAATATATATCAATATGTACTATGGTTAGTTATGTAATAGTTTTAGATGCCTTTGTCTTATTTTTAATTGGTCACTTCTTGAATCAGATGCTTTCTCTGCTTCAGGAACAGACCGTTTTCGTTCATCTAAAATCGAGGAATGATACGTTTGAACATCCTGTGCCATTTGCGGGTAACTGCTGTTGTCTGATAATCCATCTGTACTATTGAATTTTGCTCCTCATGTGAGCATACCCCTCCAACTAGTGTTTCTCACCAAACTTGTGTGAACTTGTGTGTTGCAATGAACTTGTGTCTTTGGACTTTTTCAACTGTTAGGGGGTCTCAGCAGGTGCAACTACTGTGAAAATGGACCAGAACTGGATTCGAACCAGCATCTCTTACTTGCAAGCCTAGTGTGCTGCCCATTGACATCAACTGGTCTTAAGCTCTCGAACTTGTGCATCTCTTATAACCCTTTCTCACGTTCTTTCTTGTTCCTCAAGGCTTCATTTCGCTAACGAAGTAGTATAATTTGAACAAGTAGAGCTTTTTCTCGAGCTTTGCCGAGCTTATCTTATGCACAATTTACATTAGGTTGTTCTCTCTCAGCATTCTAACATCAACCGATTTGCGTATGCTTTTCGTTGGTGGTGGCGCAATTGGTGGACAACATACAATCGATTTGAGTGGAAATTTTGTTCGCCGTTTTTTGCTACTTGGAGTTATAAGAGATGCACAAGTTCTCTTAATTATTGTTGATTATCAACAAGGAGGCTCGGTAATGTCCGATCGCACACAAGGTTCCGATACCGCCCATCTACGATTTTGGCATAATCAACTACCAAATGAGGAACAGGTAAATCAACCCAAAAAATCAAGTATGTTTTATAAAATATAGTGGTTGAAAGAAAAGATAGCCTCCAAAAAAATAACTCAGTGGAGTAAAAAATGATGCGCTCGGTTGACGAGATATGCCAAAATTAAGAAAGCGAATTAAGACGAACAGCAAAATCAAATAACAACAACAACGAACATTAATTATATCAAAAACTCTATGTCCATTTTGAAAAACGAAAATAAATAACAAAGTCAATATCCCGTCAAATAAAACCGAAACTAAACAAAATAACTTGTGAAGCGCCAGAAAAGATATGGGACCAGACCATATCAATTAGACAAAAAAAACAAAAACAGTAAAAGATGAAAAAAAATTCGCTTATTTTTTCAAAAAAATTAATTCCAAAGTAATTGAAATCATTAGAACTCCACTAAAATATCCCATTTGTTTATAATTACCAATGATTCTATAGAAGGGCATTTAGACCTGACCATATTCATTTTTTTTAAACAGCTACAAAGAACAACAAAAAGACAAAAAAAATTAATTAAAACTGCAAGAACACGCTGTCGAAGCAGTAAAGCCATAATCTGGCTCAAAAAAATGTTCGATTGCGCCTTCTTTGAACACTGATATTAAAATATTTTATTAATGAGACTAGGTACCAAGCAGACAAAAAGGAAAAAAATTGCAAAATTAAGTAATACCTTTTTTTTCGAAACTAAAATTACTTTCAAGGATTTGAAAACCCTTACTTACAAAATGGAATAAAAAATAATTTGTTTATTTGTCTAAAGGAAGCCCTTGAGACCTGCAATTATCCATAATATGTCTTGCGCCGACAAAAAGAACGTCAAGTATGGCCAAAATTAATTTACTTTTTTTGTGAAAAACCCGTGACGAAGCCAGTAAAGACATAACGAGTTCTTTAAAAACATTAAACTTTTTGACACCAATCCGTTTTGACACCTTCACTTGACACCAATAATTTCACAATTGACCTGTAATTAACGAGACTAGGTAATGAATAGACAATGAAAAGAACATAGTTGCGAAGTTAAATAGAGTTTTTTATTTTGGAAAACAACTGTTTTCAAAGTCATGAAAGCTATCAGCTATTACTAATATCAGAATATCGGCTCATCCATTCTTTTATAGAAAAAACCAAATAAACTTGTCATTATACAGGAAATTCCATACGATTAAAGCGACAAAGTAGAAATGACAGTTAAAAATGAAATTGAAAATTCAATTAAATTCTTCAAGAAAGTATTGTCGAAGTCAAAAAACCATTATAATTGTCTTTCAGGACTTCAATATGTTCAATTGTGCCCTTTGTTGAACGCCGATAATGTGATATGTGAACTTTCAACAAAGTGATTTAGTGACAAAACTAGAAAAGGTGAAAAAATCGAACTAAAAGGTGGCAAATATCTAAATATAAAATAAAATGTGAAATCTAGTTCTATCAAAGCCAGAAAAGCGCAACTTGAGCCGTAAAACCACAATGAAAATTATTTTTAAATCAGTAGAAAGCAGAAGCATTGATTCTTTGATGACACTAAGCTACAATTTGAACAAAATAGGCAAAAAATGGGAAAAGCTAATTAATCAGTTATTTTTAAAAAAAAATCAAGTACTTTGAAAAGTTAAAACGACCATAAGCTATCAAGAAAAAACTGAATGCATTAACTTGGAGCTGCTCAGGAAGAATATTAGTTATATCACTACTGAGCTTCGGTTTGAAATGTTCTGTTCTTTAATTAATGTAAAAAAGATCAATATTTTTTACAAAAAGGACCGACTGATTACAATCCCCATTCTCTTTGGATTGAAACAGTCAAAAATTGGTCAACAACTGGCGCTGCTAATGTTGTGCGTCCATTGGGATGACTTATTTTTTCAAATGTTATAGATATAGATAATTTGTTTGGCAAGAAATCAAAAATAAATTCTGCGTTTTTTATAATCAACGAGTAAAGTTTTTACTACAGGGCACTCTCCACAGAAGTTGAAGTAGAAATAACCCCTTTTTGAGTCTTTATAGATTGTATTGTTGTTGTTTTTGGGTTTATTTCCGGCAAATTTAATTAAAGTGGATGAAAGCAGCTTATTTTGTGCTGTTTTTTTAAAAAAGCTGGATTTTGAAATATTTAGCTAGATTTTTTGATAAAAAATGATGCGCTCGATTGACGAGATACGCCAAAATTAGGAAAACGAAATAAGACGAACAGCAAAATCAAACAAAAACAACAACGAACTTTAATTATATGAAAAACTCTATGTCCATTTTGAAAAAAAAATTAATAACAAAGTCAACATCCCCTCAAATAAAACTGAAACTAAGCAAAATAACTTGTGAAGCGCCAGAAAAGATATGGGACCAGTCCATATCAATTAGACAAAAAAAACAAAAACAGTAAAATTTAAAAAATTCGCTTATTTTTTCAAAAAAAATTAATTCCAAAGTAATTGAAACCATTAGAACTCCACTAAAATATCCCATTTGTTTACAATTACCAATGATTCTATAGAAGGGCATTTAGACCTGACCATATTCTTTTTTTTATGCAGCTAAAAAGACCAACAAAAAGACAAAAAAAAATTAATTAAAACTGCAAGAACACGCTGTCGAAGCAGTAAAGCCATAGTCTGGCTCAAAAAATGTTCGATTGCGGCTTCTTTGAACAATGATAATAAAATATTCTATTAATGAGACTAGGTAGCAAGCAGACAAAAAGGAAAAAAAGTGAAAAATTAAGTAAAACCTTTTTTTCGAAACTAAAATTACTTTCAAAGATTTGAAAACCCTTACTTACAAAATGAAATAAATAAATAGGTTTGTTTATTTGTCTAAAGGAAGCCCTTGAGACCTGCAATTATCCATAATATGTCTTGCGCCGACAAAAAGAACGTCAAGTATGGCCAAAATTAATTTACTTTTTTTGTGAAAAACCCGTGACGAAGCCAGTAAAGACATAACGAGTTCTTTAAAATCATTAAATTTTTTGACACCAATCCGTTTTGACACCTTCCCTTGACACCAATAATTTCACAATTGACCTGTAATTAACGAGACTCGGTAATAAATAGACAATGAAAAGAACATAGTTGCGAAGTTAAAAAGAATTTTTTATTTTGGAAAACAACTGTTTTCAAAGTCATGAAAGCCATCAGCTATTACTAATATCACAATATCGGCTCATCCATTCTTTTATAGAAAAAACCAATTAAACTTGTCATTATACAGGAAACTCCATACGATTAAAATGACAAAGTAGAAATGACAGTTAAAAACGAAATTAAAAATTCAAATAAATTCTTCAAGAAAGTATTGTCGAAGTCAAAAAACCATTATAATTGTCTTTCAGGACTTCAATATGTTCAATTGTGCCCTTTGTTGAACGCCGATAATGTGATATGTGAACTTTCAACAAAGTGATTTAGTGACAAAACTAGAAAAGGTGAAAAAATCGAACTAAAAGGTGGCAAATATCTAAATATAAAATAAAATGTGAAATCTAGTTCTATCAAAGCCAGAAAAGCGCAACTTGAGCCGTAAAACCACAATGAAAATTATTTTTAAATCAGTAGAAAGCAGAAGCATTGATTCTTTGATGACACTAAGCTACAATTTGAACAAAATAGGCAAAAAATGGGAAAAGCTAATTAATCAGTTATTTTTAAAAAAAAATCAAGTACTTTGAAAAGTTAAAACGACCATAAGCTATCAAGAAAAAACTGAATGCATTAACTTGGAGCTGCTCAGGAAGAATATTAGTTATATCACTACTGAGCTTCGGTTTGAAATGTTCTGTTCTTTAATTAATGTAAAAAAGATCAATATTTTTTACAAAAAGGACCGACTGATTACAATCCCCATTCTCTTTGGATTGAAACAGTCAAAAATTGGTCAACAACTGGCGCTGCTAATATTGTGCGTCCATTGGGATGACTTATTTTTTCAAATGTTATAGATATAGATAATTTGTTTGGCAAGAAATCAAAAATAAATTCTGCGTTTTTTATAATCAACGAGTAAAGTTTTTACTACAGGGCACTCTCCACAGAAGTTGAAGTAGAAATAACCCCATTTTGAGTCTTTATAGATTGTATTGGTGGTGTTTTTGGGTTTATTTCCGGCAAATTTAATTAAAGTGGATGAAAGCAGCTTATTTTGTGCTGTTTTTATGAAAAAGCTGGATTTTGAAATATTTAGCAAGAATTTTTTTAAAAAAATGATGCGCTCGATTGACGAGATACGCCAAAATTAAGAGAGCGAATTAAGATGAACAGCAAAATCAAACAACAACAACAACGAACATTAATTACATGAAAAACTCTATGTCCATTTTGAAAAAAAATAATAAAAAAGTCAACATCCCGTCAAATAAAACTGAAACTAAGCAAAATAACTTGTGAAGCGCCAGAAAAGATATGGGACCAGTCCATATCAATTAGAAAAAAAAAACAAAAACAGTAAAAGTTAAAAAAAATCGCTTATTTTTTCAAAAAAATTAATTCCAAAGTAATTAAAACCATTAGAAATCAACTAAAATATCCCATTTGTTTACAATTAACAATGATTCTATAGAAGGGCATTTAGACCTGACCTTATTCTCTTATTTATGCAGCTAAAAAGACCAACAAAAGAAAACAAAAAAATTTTAAATAAAAATGCAAGAACACGCTGTCGAAGCAGTAAAGCCATAGTCTGGCTCACAAAAACTGTTCGATTGCGCCTCATTGAACACTGATAAAACAATATTTTAAGAATGAGACTAGGTAGCAAGCAGACAAAAAGGAAAAAATTTGCAAAATTAAGTAACACCTTTTTTTGAAACTAAAATTACTTCCAAAGTTTTGAAAACCCTTACTTACAAAATGAAATAATTAAATAGGTTTGTTTATTTGTCAAAAGGAAGCCCTTGAGACCTGCAATTATCCATAATATGTCTTGCGCCGACAATAAAAACGTCAAGTATGACCAAAATTAATTTACTTTTTTTGTGAAAAACCCGTGTCGAAGCCAGTAAAGACATAACGAATTCTTTAAAAACATAAATCCATTCTTTTATAGAAAAAACCAGTGAAACGTGTTATTATACAGGAATTTCAATACAATTAAAACGACAAAGTAGAATTGACAGTTAAAGACGAAATTAAAAATTCAAATAAATTCTTCAAGAAAGTATTGTCGAAGTCAAAAAACCACAATAATTGTCTTTCAGGACCTCCATATGTCCAATTGTGCCCTTTGTTGAACGCCGATGATGTGATATGTGAACTTTCAACAAAGTGATTTGGTGACAAAACTAGAAAAGGTGAAAAAACAAAACTAAAAGGTGGCAAATGTCTAAATATAAAATAAAATGTGAAAACTAGTTGTATCAAAGCCAGAAAACCGTAACTTTAGCCGTAAAACCACAATAAAGATTAAGAATTAAAGCTGTAGAAAGCAGAAGCAATTATTCTTTGCTGACACTAAGCTACAATATGAACAAAATAGGCAAAAAATGGGAAAAGCTCATTAATCCATTATTTTTTTTAAAAAAATCAAGTGCTTTTAAAAGTTAAAACGACCATAAGCTATCAAAAAAAAACTGAATGCATTAACTTAGAGCTACTTAGGAAGAATATTAGATATACCACTACTGTGCTTGGATTTTAAATGTTCTGTTTTTTAATTAATAAAAAAAAGATCAATATTTTTAAAAAAAGACCGACTGATTACAATCCCCGTTCTATTTGGATTGAAACGGTCCAAAATTGTTCCACAACTGGCCCTGCTAATATTGTGCGTCCATTGGGATGACTTAATTTTCAAATGTTATAGATATAGATATTTTGTTTGGCAAGAAATCAAAAATAAATTTTGCGTTTTTTTATAATCAACGAGTAAAGTTTTTATTACAGGGCACTCTCCACAGAAGTTGAAGTAGAAAAAACCCCCTTTTGAGTCTTTAAAGATTGTATTGGCGGTGTTTTTGGGTTTATTTCCCGTAAATTTAATTAAAGTGGACTAAAGCGGCCTATTTCGTGTTGTTTTTTTTATGAAAAAACTGGACTTTGAAATATTTAGCCAGAATTTTGACAAAAAAATTAAATCAAAATAGTCAAAAATATTTTTTTGTCTTTAAAAAAAACTCCACAACACTTTTCTTAAAAACTTTAACAAAAGTTTGAAAAATTGACTAAAAGTTAGGCAAAAAATCCGGAAATTGTGAATAAAAACATTGGAATTCACTCTACCTTTCTCAGAAGTTTAAACATCGATAACTCCTTGTAAAAAAAAAAACAAAAATAAAAAAAATCTTTTTAACTCCCTACTCTACGCTGGGTGAGCTTTCTAATAGTACCACTCACAACTCTCTACGATTAATATATCGATCGACAAAAATTGTCTGAACAAAAAAACCCATTTGAGTATATAGTTCCTCCCCCCTCAAGAGCGGTCGGAACAATTTTTAGGCGTACTTAAAAGAATTTCGTTTGTAAAAATTTATCACATTGTTCATTTCACTAGAGTTCTGACACGCTTGCCCAATATACTTTCAGTACTATCAATAATATGCAGCTTTATGTTGTCTTTCAGAATGTGGTCTTTTTTTATATCTGTCGCGTATTTGTCATTTTCCCCCAATTTTGCCCCGTCTGTCACAAAGCCGAAAACGAAACGCCACCTACTGTATACCTGCAGCATGAAGGCCAAAGCCACGGTGACTATGTTTTTCATGCTGTAGGCATACAGATAGTGGCGTTTCTATTTCGGCTTTGAACCAAACTTGGCTAAATATAAAATCAAATGTGAAATCTAGTGGTATCAAAGCCAGAAAAGGGTAACTTAAGCCGTAAAACCACAATGAAGATTATTTTTAAATCATTAGAAAGCAGAAGCATTCATTCTTTGATGACACTAAGCAACAATTTCG
Source organism: Convolutriloba macropyga (assembly GCF_964194025.1). Classification (NCBI taxonomy): domain Eukaryota; kingdom Metazoa; phylum Xenacoelomorpha; order Acoela; family Convolutidae; genus Convolutriloba; species Convolutriloba macropyga. The sequence goes on along the minus strand of NC_134477.1, from coordinate 40,952,753 downwards.
TTTCTACATTTCGCAGTTTAAACATCGATAACTCCTTGTAAAAAAAAACAAAAATTAAAAAAAAATCTTTTTAACTCCCTATTCTACGCTGGGTAAGCTTTCTAATAATACCACTCACAACTCTACGATGAATATATCGATCGACAAAAAAAACCATTTGAGTATAAACTTCCTCCCCCCTCAAGAGGGGTTGGAACAATTTTTAGGCGTACTTTAAAGAATTTCGTTTGTAAAAATTTATCACATTGTTCATTTCACTGGAGTTCTGACACGCTTGCCCAATATACTTTCACAACTATCAATAATATGCAGCTTTATGTTGTCTTTCGGAATGTGGTCTTTTTTTTACATCTGTGTACCTTCTCTCCTCCACAAAAAAATGCACACTTTCTTTTCTATTAAGTGAAGGATGGCTTTAACAAGGATATAGCAACCCTATTCTAATACCGACGGCTATTTCGCAAGACCTTGCAAGAATCTTGCAAGAGTCTTGTAGGATTACGCACCATCCTGCAAAATCTTGCAAGACTCTTGCAAGATCTTATAAGATAACCGTCGGATATGCAATAATCTTGCAAGATAAGCGTCGGTCGTGTCAAATTCTTGCAAGATAATCCTCGAACTCTTGCAAGATAATGGCAATATAAGCATCGAACTCTTGCGGGACTCCTGCAAGATAAGCGTCGATCTTGGAAGAATCTTCCAAGATCTTGCAAGATAAGCGTCAGAATTCGTCTAGGGAACTCTTTTCCTTGGTTATAGATAAAAATAATAATTGTGATGTTAATATATATCAATATGTACTATGGTTAGTTATGTAATAGTTTTAGATGCCTTTGTCTTATTTTTAATTGGTCACTTCTTGAATCAGATGCTTTCTCTGCTTCAGGAACAGACCGTTTTCGTTCATCTAAAATCGAGGAATGATACATTTGAACATCCTGTGCCATTTGCGGGTAACAGCTGTTGTCTGATAATCCATCTGTACTATTGAATTTTGCTTCCCTCCAACTAGTGTTTCTCACCAAACTTGTGTGAACTTGTGTGTTGCAATGAACTTGTTCTTTGGACTTTTTCAACTGTTAGGGGATCTCAGAAGGTGCAACTACTGTGAAAATGGACCAGTACTGGATTCGAACCAGCATCTCTTACTTGCAAGCCTAGTGTAGTGCCCATTTATATCAACAGGTCTTAACTCTCGAACTTGTGCATCTCTTATAACCATTTCTCACGTTCTTTCTTGTTCCACAAGGCTTCATTTTCTCTAACGAAGTAGTATAATTTGAACAAGTAGAGCTTTTTCTCGAGCTATGCCGAGCTTATCTTTTGCACAATTTACATTAGGTTGTTCTCTCTCAGCATTCTAACATCAACCCGTTTGCATATGCTTTTCGTTGGTGGTGGCGCAATTGGCGGACAACATACAATCGATTTGATCGAAATTTTGTTCGCCGTTTTTTGCTACTTGGAGTTATGTGAGATGCACAAGTTCTCTTAATTACTGTTGATTATCAACAAGGAGGCTCGGTAATGTCCGATCGCACACAAGGTTCCGATACCGCTCATCTACGATTGTGGCATAATCAACTACCAAATGAGGAACAGGTAGAACAACCCAAAAAATCAAGTATGTTTTTTATAAAATATAGTGTTTGAAAGAAAAGATAGCCTCCAAAGAAAATAACTCAGTGGAGTAAAAACTGGTGCGCTCGATTGACGAGATATGCCAAAATTAAGAAAGCGAATTAAGACGAACAGCAAAATCAAACAACAACAACAACGAACATTAATTATATCAAAAACTCTATGTCCATTTTGAAAAAACGAAAATTAATAAAAAAAAGTCAACATCCCGTCAAATAAAACTGAAACTAAACAAAATAACTTGTGAAGCGCCAGAAAAGATATGGGACCAGACCATATCAATTAGACAAAAAAACAACAAAAACAGTAAAAGTTTAAAAAAAATCCGCTAATTTTTTCCAAAAAATTAATTCCAAAGTAATTAAAACCGTTAAAAATCAACTAAAATATCCCGTTTGTTTACAATTACTAATGATTCTATAGATGGGCATTTAGACCTGACCTTATTCTCTTTTTATGCAGCTAAAAAGACCAACAAAAAGACAACAAAAAAATTTTAATTAAAAATGCAAGAACACGCTGTCGAAGCAGTAAAGCCATAGTCTGGCTCACAAAAATGTTTGATTGCGCCTTCATTGAACACTGATAAAAAAATATTTTATTAATCAGACTAGGTAGCAAGCAGACAAAAAGGATAAAAAATTGCAAAATTAAGTAATATCTTTTTTTCGAAACTAAAATTACTTCCAAAGTTTTGAAAAACCCTTACTTACAAAATGAAATAATTAAATAGGTTTGCTTATTTGTCTAAAGGAAGCCCTTGAGACCTGCATTTATCCACAATATGTCTTGCGCCGACAAACAGAACGTCAAGTATGACCTAAATTAATTTACTTTTCTGTGAAAAACCCGTGTCGAAGCCAGTAAAGACAAAACGAATTCTTTAAAAACAATAAATTTTGTGACACCAATCCGTTTTGACACCTTCCCTTGACACCAATAATTTCACAATTGCTCTGTATTTAACTAGACCAGGTAATAAATAGACAATGGAAAGATCATAGTTGCGAAGTTAAAAAGAGTTTTTTCGGAAAACAATTTTTTTCAAAGTAATGAAAGCCATCAGCTATTACTAATATCACAATATCGGCTCATCCATTCTTTTATAGAAAAAACAAATGAAACTTGTCATTATACAGGAAATTCAATACGATTAAAACGACAAAGTAGAAATGGCAGTTAAAGAAGAAACTAACAATTCAAATAAATTCTTCAAGAAAGTATTGTCGAAGTCAAAAAACCATAATAATTGTCTTTCAGGACTTCAAAATGTTCATTTGTGCCCTTGGTTGAACGCCGATAATGTGATATGTAAACTTTCAACAAAGTGGTTTGGTGACAAAAATAGAAAAGGTGAAAAAACAAAACTAAAAGTTGGCAAATATCTAAATATAAAATCAAATGTGAAATCTAGTGGTATCAAAGCCAGAAAAGGGTAACTTAAGCCGTAAAACCACAATGAAGATTATTTTTAAATCAGTAGAAAGCAGAAGCATTCATTCTTTGATGACACTAAGCTACAATTTGAACAAAATAGGCAAAAAATGGGAAAAGCTAATTAATCAATTATTTTTTAAAAAAAATCAAGTACTTTCAAAAAATAAAACGACCATAAGCTATCAAGAAAAAACTGAATGCATTAACTTGGAGCTGCTTATGAAGAATATTAGTTATATCACTGCTGAGCTTTGATTTGAAATGTTCTGTTCTTTAATTAATATAAAAAAGATCAATATTTTTTAAAAAGGACCGACTGATTACAATCCCCATTCTCTTTGGATTGAAATAGTCCAAAACTGGTCCACAGCTGGCGCTGCTAATGCTTTGCGTCCATTAGGATGACTTAATTTTTCAAATGTTATAGATGTAGACAATTTGTTTGGCAAGAAATCAAAAATAAATTCTGCATTTTTTATAATCAACAAGTAAAGTTTTTACTACAGGGCACTCTCCACCGAAGTTGAAGTAGAAATAACCCCCTTTTGAGTCTTTAAAGATTGTATTGGCGGTGTTTTTAGGTTTATTTCGGCAAATTTAATTAAAGTGGACTAAAGCAGCTTATTTCGTGCTGTTTTTTATGAAAAAGCTGGATTTTGAAACATTAAGCTAGAATTTTTGACAAAAAAAATTAAATCAAAATGGTCAAAAATACTTTTTTGTCTTTAAAAATAAACTCCACAACACTTTTCTTAAACACTTAAACAAATTTTTGCAAAATTGACTAAAAGTTAGGCAAAAAATCCGGAAATTGTGAATTAAAACATCGGAATTCACTCTACATTTCGCAGTTTAAACATCGATAACTCCTTGTAAAAAAAACAAAAATTAAAAAAATCTTTTTAACTCCCTATTCTACGCTGGGTAAGCTTTCTAATAATACCACTCACAACTCTACGATGAATATATCGATCGACAAAAACTGTCTGAACAAAAATTAATTCCAAAGTAATTAAAACCGTTAGAAATCACCTAAAATATCCCGTTTGTTTACAATTACTAATGATTCTATAGAAGGACATTTAGACCTGACCTTATTCTCTTTTTTATGCAGCTAAAAAGACCATCAAAAAGACAACAAAAAAATTTTAATTAAAAATGCAAGAACACCCTGTCGAAGCAGTAAAGCCATAGTCTGGCTCACAAAAAATGTTTGATTGCGCCTTCATTGAACACTGATAATAAAATATTTTAGTAATGAGACTAGGTAGCAAGCAGACAAAAAGGATAAAAAACTGCAAAATTAAGTAATACCTTTTTTTCGAAACTAAAATTACTTCAAAAGTTTTGAAAAACCCTTACTTACAAAATGAAATAATTAAATAGGTTTGTTTATTTGTCTAAAGGAAGCCCTTGAGACCTGCATTTATCCATAATATGTCTTGCGCCGACAAACAGAACGTCAAGTATGACCTAAATTAATTTACTTTTTTTGTGAAAAACCCGTGTCGAAGCCAGTAAAGACATTACGAATTCTTTAAAAACAATAAATTTTGTGACACCAATCCGTTTTGACACCTTCCCTTGACACCAATAATTTCACAATTGCTCTGTATTTAACGAGACCAGGTAATAAATAGACAATGAAAAGATTATAGTTGCGAAGTTAAAAAGAGTTTTTTTTGGAAAACAATTTTTTTCAAAGTAATGAAAGCCATCAGCTATTACTAATATCACAATATCGGCTCATCCATTCTTTTATAGAAAAAACAAATGAAACGTGTCATTATACAGGAAATTCCATACGATTAAAACGACAAAGTAGAAATGACAGTTAAAGAAGAAACTAACAATTCAAATAAATTCTTCAAGAAAGTATTGTCGAAGTCAAAAAACCATAATAATTGTCTTTCAGGACTTCAAAATGATCATTTGTGCCCTTGGTTGAACGCCGATAATGTGATATGTAAACTTTCAACAAAGTGGTTTGGTGACAAAAATAGAAAAGGTGAAAAAACAAAACTAAAAGTTGCAAATATCTAAATATAAAATCAAATGTGAAATCTAGTGGTATCAAAGCCAGAAAAGGGTAACTTAAGCCGTAAAACCACAATGAAGATTATTATTAAATCAGGAGAAAGCAGAAGCATTCATTCTTTGATGACACTAAGCTACAATTTGAACAAAATAGGCAAAAAATGGTAAAAGCTAATTAATCAATTATTTTTTTAAAAAAATCAAGTACTTTCAAAAAATAAAACGACCATAAGCTATCAAGAAAAAACTGAATGCATTAACTTGGAGCTGCTTATGAAGAATATTAGTTATATCACTGCTAAGCTTTGATTTGAAATGTTCTGTTCTTTTATTAATATAAAAAAGATCAATATTTTTTAAAAAGGACCGACTGATTACAATCCCCATTCTCTTTGGATTGAAATAGATCAAAACTGGTCCACAGCTGGCGCTGCTAATGCTTTGCGTCCATTGGGATGACTTAGTTTTTCAAATGTTATTGATGTAGACAATTTGTTTGGCAAGAAATCAAAAATAAATTCTGCGTTTTTTATAATCAACAAGTAAAGTTTTTACTACAGGGCACTCTCCACCGAAGTTGAAGTAGAAATAACCCCCTTTTGAGTCTTTAAAGATTGTATTGGCGGTGTTTTTGGGTTTATTTCGGCAAATTTAATTAAAGTGGACTAAAGCAGCTTATTTCGTGCTGTTTTTTATGAAAAAAATTGGATTTTGAAACATTAAGCTAGAATTTTTGACAAAAAAAATTAAATCAAAATGGTCAAAAATACTTTTTTGTCTTTAAAAATAAACTCCACAACACTTTTCCTAAACACTTTAACAAATTTTTGCAAAATTGACTAAAAGTTAGGCAAAAAATCCGGAAATTGTGAATTAAAACATCGGAATTCACTCTACATTTCGCAGTTTAAACATCGATAACTCCTTGTAAAAAAAAAACAAAAATTAAAAAAAAATCTTTTTAACTCCCTATTCTACGCTGGGTAAGCTTTCTAATAATACCACTCACAACTCTACGATGAATATATCGATCGACAAAAAAAACCATTTGAGTATAAACTTCCTCCCCCCTCAAGAGGGGTTGGAACAATTTTTGGGCGTACTTTAAAGAATTTCGTTTGTAAAAATTTATCACATTGTTCATTTCACTGGAGTTCTGACACGCTTGCCCAATATACTTTCACAACTATCAATAATATGCAGCTTTATGTTGTCTTTCAGAATGTGGTCTTTTTTTATATCTGTCGCGTATTTGTCATTTTCCCCCAATTTTGCCCCGTCTGTCACAAAGCCGAAAACGAAATGCCACCTACTGTATACCTGCAGCATGAAGGCCAAAGCCACGGTGACTATGTTTTTCATGCTGTAGGCATACAGATAGTGGCGTTTCTATTTCGGCTTTGAACCAAACTTGGCTAAATATAAAATTAAATGTGAAATCTAGTGGTATCAAAGCCAGAAAAGGGTAACTTAAGCCGTAAAACCACAATGAAGTTTATTTTTAAATCATTAGAAAGCAGAAGCATTCATTCTTTGGTGACACTAAGCTACAATTTGAACAAAATAGGCAAAAAATGGTGAAAGCTAATTAATCAATTATTTTTTAAAAAAAAATCAAGTACTTTCAAAATATAAAACGACCATAAGCTATCAAGAAAAAACTGAATGCATTAACTTGGAGCTGCTTATGAAGAATATTAGTTATATCACTGCTAAGCATTGATTTGAAATGTTCTGTTCTTTAATTAATATAAAAAAGATCAATATTTTTTAAAAAGGACCGACTGATTACAATCCCCATTCTCTTTGGATTGAAATAGTCCAAAACTGGTCCACAGCTGGCGCTGCTAATGCTTTGCGTCCATTGGGATGACTTAATTTTTCAAATGTTATAGATGTAGACAATTTGTTTGGCAAGAAATCAAAAATAAATTCTGCGTTTTTTATAATCAACAAGTAAAGTTTTTACTACAGGGCACTCTCCACCGAAGTTGAAGTAGAAATAACCCCCTTTTGAGTCTTTAAAGATTGTATTGGCGGTGTTTTTGGGTTTATTTCGGCAAATTTAATTAAAGTGGACTAAAGCAGCTTATTTCGTGCTGTTTTTTATGAAAAAGCTGGATTTTGAAACATTAAGCTAGAATTTTTGACAAAAAAAATTAAATCAAAATGGTCAAAAATACTTTTTTGTCTTTAAAAATAAACTCCACAACACTTTTCCTAAACACTTTAACAAATTTTTGCAAAATTGACTAAAAGTTAGGCAAAAAATCCGGAAATTGTGAATTAAAACATCGGAATTCACTCTACATTTCGCAGTTTAAACATCGATAACTCCTTGTAAAAAAAAACAAAAATTAAAAAAAAATCTTTTTAACTCCCTATTCTACGCTGGGTAAGCTTTCTAATAATACCACTCACAACTCTACGATGAATATATCGATCGACAAAAAAAACCATTTGAGTATATACTTCCTCCCCCCTCAAGAGGGGTTGGAACAATTTTTAGGCGTACTTTAAAGAATTTCGTTTGTAAAAATTTATCACATTGTTCATTTCACTGGAGTTCTGACACGCTTGCCCAATATACTTTCAGTACTATCAATAATATGCAGCTTTATGTTGTCTTTCAGAATGTGGTCTTTTTTTATATCTGTCGCGTATTTGTCATTTTCCCCCAATTTTGCCCCGTCTGTCACAAAGCCGAAAACGAAACGCCACCTACTGTATACCTGCAGCATGAAGGCCAAAGCCACGGTGACTATGTTTTTCATGCTGTAGGCATACAGATAGTGGCGTTTCTATTTCGGCTTTGAACCAAACTTGGCTAAATATAAAATCAAATGTGAAATCTAGTGGTATCAAAGCCAGAAAAGGGTAACTTAAGCCGTAAAACCACAATGAAGATTATTTTTAAATCATTAGAAAGCAGAAGCATTCATTCTTTGATGACACTAAGCTACAATTTGAACAAAATAGGCAAAAAATGGTAAAAGCTAGTTAATCAATTATTTTTTTAAAAAAAATCAAGTACTTTCAAAAAATAAAACGACCATAAGCTATCAAGAAAAAACTGAATGCATTAACTTGGAGCTGCTTACGAAGAATATTAGTTATATCACTGCTAAGCTTTGATTTGAAATGTTCTGTTCTTTAATTAATATAAAAAAGATCAATATTTTTTAAAAAGGACCGACTGATTACAATCCCCATTCTCTTTGGATTGAAATAGTCCAAAACTGGTCCACAGCTGGCGCTGCTAATGCTTTGCGTCCATTGGGATGACTTAATTTTTCAAATGTTATAGATGTAGACAATTTGTTTGGCAAGAAATCAAAAATAAATTCTGCGTTTTTTATAATCAACAAGTAAAGTTTTTACTACAGGGCACTCTCCACCGAAGTTGAAGTAGAAATAACCCCCTTTTGAGTCTTTAAAGATTGTATTGGCGGTGTTTTTGGGTTTATTTCGGCAAATTTAATTAAAGTGGACTAAAGCAGCTTATTTCGTGCTGTTTTTTATGAAAAAGCTGGATTTTGAAACATTAAGCTAGAATTTTTCACAAAAAAAATTAAATCAAAATGGTCAAAAATACTTTTTTGTCTTTAAAAATAAACTCCACAACACTTTTCCTAAACACTTTAACAAATTTTTGCAAAATTGACTAAAAGTTAGGCAAAAAATCCGGAAATTGTGAATTAAAACATCGGAATTCACTCTACATTTCGCAGTTTAAACATCGATAACTCCTTGTAAAAAAAAACAAAAATTAAAAAAAAATCTTTTTAACTCCCTATTCTACGCTGGGTAAGCTTTCTAATAATACCACTCACAACTCTACGATGAATATATCGATCGACAAAAACTGTCTGAACAAAAAATTAATTCCAAAGTAATTAAAACCGTTAGAAATCACCTAAAATATCCCGTTTGTTTACAATTACTAATGATTCTATAGAAGGACATTTAGACCTGACCTTATTCTCTTTTTTATGCAGCTAAAAAGACCATCAAAAAGACAACAAAAAAATTTTAATTAAAAATGCAAGAACACCCTGTCGAAGCAGTAAAGCCATAGTCTGGCTCACAAAAAATGTTTGATTGCGCCTTCATTGAACACTGATAATAAAATATTTTAGTAATGAGACTAGGTAGCAAGCAGACAAAAAGGATAAAAAACTGCAAAATTAAGTAATACCTTTTTTTCGAAACTAAAATTACTTCAAAAGTTTTGAAAAACCCTTACTTACAAAATGAAATAATTAAATAGGTTTGTTTATTTGTCTAAAGGAAGCCCTTGAGACCTGCATTTATCCATAATATGTCTTGCGCCGACAAACAGAACGTCAAGTATGACCTAAATTAATTTACTTTTTTTGTGAAAAACCCGTGTCGAAGCCAGTAAAGACATTACGAATTCTTTAAAAACAATAAATTTTGTGACACCAATCCGTTTTGACACCTTCCCTTGACACCAATAATTTCACAATTGCTCTGTATTTAACGAGACCAGGTAATAAATAGACAATGAAAAGATTATAGTTGCGAAGTTAAAAAGAGTTTTTTTTGGAAAACAATTTTTTTCAAAGTAATGAAAGCCATCAGCTATTACTAATATCACAATATCGGCTCATCCATTCTTTTATAGAAAAAACAAATGAAACGTGTCATTATACAGGAAATTCCATACGATTAAAACGACAAAGTAGAAATGACAGTTAAAGAAGAAACTAACAATTCAAATAAATTCTTCAAGAAAGTATTGTCGAAGTCAAAAAACCATAATAATTGTCTTTCAGGACTTCAAAATGATCATTTGTGCCCTTGGTTGAACGCCGATAATGTGATATGTAAACTTTCAACAAAGTGGTTTGGTGACAAATATAGAAAAGGTGAAAAAACAAAACTAAAAGTTGGCAAATATCTAAATATAAAATCAAATGTGAAATCTAGTGGTATCAAAGCCAGAAAAGGGTAACTTAAGCCGTAAAACCACAATGAAGATTTTTTTTAAATCAGGAGAAAGCAGAAGCATTCATTCTTTGATGACACTAAGCTACAATTTGAACAAAATAGGCAAAAAATGGTAAAAGCTAAATAATCAATTATTTTTTAAAAAAAATCAAGTACTTTCAAAAAATAAAACGACCATAAGCTATCAAGAAAAAACTGAATGCATTAACTTGGAGCTGCTTATGAAGAATATTAGTTATATCACTGCTAAGCTTTGATTTGAAATGTTCTGTTCTTTAATTAATATAAAAAAGATCAATATTTTTTAAAAAGGACCGACTGATTACAATCCCCATTCTCTTTGGATTGAAATAGTCCAAAACTGGTCCACAGCTGGCGCTGCTAATGCTTTGCGTCCATTGGGATGACTTAATTTTTCAAATGTTATAGATGTAGACAATTTGTTTGGCAAGAAATCAAAAATAAATTCTGCGTTTTTTATAATCAACAAGTAAAGTTTTTACTACAGGCGGTGTATTGGCGGTGTTTTTGGGTTTATTTTGGCAAATTTAATTAAAGTGGACTAAAGCAGCTTATTTCGTGCTGTTTTTTATAAAAAAGCTGGATTTTGAAACATTAAGCTAGAATTTTTGACAAAAAAAATTAAATCAAAATGGTCAAAAATAATTTTTTGTCTTTAAAAATAAACTCCACAACACTTTTCTTAAACACTTTAACAAATTTTTGCAAAATTGACTAAAAGTTAGGCAAAAAATCCGGAAATTGTGAATTAAAACATCGGAATTCACTCTATATTTCGCAGTTTAAACATCGATAACTCCTTGTAAAAAAAAACAAAATTAAAAAAAATCTTTTTAACTCCCTATTCTACGCTGGGTAAGCTTTCTAATAATACCACTCACAACTCTACGATGAATATATCGATCGACAAAAACTGTCTGAACAAAAAATTAATTCCAAAGTAATTAAAACCGTTAGAAATCACCTAAAATATCCCGTTTGTTTACAATTACTAATGATTCTATAGAAGGACATTTAGACCTGACCTTATTCTCTTTTTTATGCAGCTAAAAAGACCATCAAAAAGACAACAAAAAAATTTTAATTAAAAATGCAAGAACACCCTGTCGAAGCAGTAAAGCCATAGTCTGGCTCACAAAAAATGTTTGATTGCGCCTTCATTGAACACTGATAATAAAATATTTTAGTAATGAGACTAGGTAGCAAGCAGACAAAAAGGATAAAAAACTGCAAAATTAAGTAATACCTTTTTTTCGAAACTAAAATTACTTCAAAAGTTTTAAAAAACCCTTACTTACAAAATGAAATAATTAAATAGGTTTGTTTATTTGTCTAAAGGAAGCCCTTGAGACCTGCATTTATCCATAATATGTCTTGCGCCGACAAACAGAACGTCAAGTATGGCCTAAATTAATTTACTTTTTTTGTGAAAAACCCGTGTCGAAGCCAGTAAAGACATTACGAATTCTTTAAAAACAATAAATATTGTGACACCAATCCGTTTTGACACCTTCCCTTGACACCAATAATTTCACAATTGCTCTGTATTTAACGAGACCAGGTAATAAATAGACAATGAAAAGATTATAGTTGCGAAGTTAAAAAGAGTTTTTTTGGAAAACAATTTTTTTCAAAGTAATGAAAGCCATCAGCTATTACTAATATCACAATATCGGCTCATCCATTCTTTTATAGAAAAAACAAATGAAACGTGTCATTATACAGGAAATTCCATACGACTAAAACGACAAAGTAGAAATGACAGTTAAAGAAGAAACTAACAATTCAAATAAATTCTTCAAGAAAGTATTGTCGAAGTCAAAAAACCATAATAATTGTCTTTCAGGACTTCAAAATGTTCATTTGTGCCCTTGGTTGAACGCCGATAATGTGATATGTAAACTTTCAACAAAGTGGTTTGGTGACAAAAATAGAAAAGGTGAAAAAACAAAACTAAAAATTGGCAAATATCTAAATATAAAATCAAATGTGAAATCTAGTGGTATCAAAGCCAGAAAAGGGTAACTTAAGCCGTAAAACCACAATGAAGATTATTTTTAAATCATTAGAAAGCAGAAGCATTCATTCTTTGATGATACTAAGCTACAATTTGAACAAAATAGGCAAAAAATGGGAAAAGCTAATTAATCAATTATTTTTTTTTAAAAAATCAAGTACTTTCAAAAGTTAAAACGACCATAAGCTATCAAGAAAAAACTGAATGCATTAATTTGGAGCTGCTTATGAAGAATATTAGTTATATCACTACTGAGCTTTGATTTGAAATGTTCTGTTCTTTAATTAATATAAAAAAGATCAATATTTTTTAAAAAGGACCGACTGATTACAATCCCCATTCTCTTTGGATTGAAACAGTCCAAAATTGGTCCACAACTGGCGCTGCTAATGCCGTGCGTCCATTGGGATGACTTAATATTTCAAATGTTATAGATGTAGATAATTTGTTTGGGAAGAAATCAAAAATAAATACTGCGTTTTTCATAATCAACGAGTAAAGTTTTTATTACAGGGCACTCTCCACAGAAGTTGAAGTAGAAATAACCCCCTTTTGAGTCTTTAAAGATTGTATTGGCGGTGTTTTTTGGGTTTATTTCCGGCAAATTTAATTAAAGTGGACTAAAGCAGCTTATTTCGTGCTGTTTTTTATGAAAAAGCTGGATTTTGAAACATTTAGCTAGAATTTTTGACAAAAAAAAATTAAATCAAAATAGTCAAAAATACTTTTTTGTCTTTAAAAATAAACTCCACAACACTTTTCTTAAACACTTTAACAAATTTTTGCAAAATTGACTAAAAGTTAGGCAAAAAATCCGGAAATTGTGAATTAAAACATCGGAATTCACTCTATATTTCGCAGTTTAAACATCGATAACTCCTTGTAAAAAAAAACAAAAATAAAAAAAATCTTTTTTAAATCCCTATTCTACGCTGAGTGAGCTTTCTAATAACACCACTCACAACTCTCTACGATGAATATATCGATCGACAAAAAAAACCATTTGAGTATATACTTCCTCCCCCCTCAAGAGGGGTTGGAACAATTTTTAGGCGTACTTTAAAGAATTTTGTTTGTAAAAATTTATGACATTGTTCTTTTCACTGGAGTTCTGACACGCTTGCCCAATATACTTTCAGTACTATCAATAATATGCAGCTTTATGTTGTCTTTCAGAATGTGGTCTTTTTTTATATCTGTCGCGTATTTGTCATTTTCCCCCAATTTTGCCCCGTCTGTCACAAAGCCGAAAACGAAACGCCACCTACTGTATACCTGCAGCATGAAGGCCAAAGCCACGGTGACTATGTTTTTCATACTGTAGGCATACAGATAGTGGCGTTTCTATTTCGGCTTTGAACCAAACTTGGCTAAATATAAAATCAAATGTGAAATCTAGTGGTATCAAAGCCAGAAAAGGGTAACTTAAGCCGTAAAACCACAATGAAGATTATTTTTAAATCATTAGAAAGCAGAAGCATTCATTCTTTGATGACACTAAGCTACAATTTGAACAAAATAGGCAAAAAATGGGAAAAGCTAATTAATCAATTATGTTTTTTTAAAAAATCAAGTACTTTCAAAAGTTAAAACGACCATAAGCTATCAAGAAAAAACTGAATGCATTAATTTGGAGCTTTTATGAAGAATATTAGTTATATCACTACTGAGCTTTGATTTGAAATGTTCTGTTCTTTAATTAATATAAAAAAGATCAATATTTTTTAAAAAGGACCGACTGGTTACAATCCCCATTCTCTTTGGATTGAAACAGTCCAAAATTGGTCCACAACTGGCGCTGCTAATGCTGTGCGTCCATTGGGATGACTTAATATTTCAAATGTTATAGATGTAGATAATTTGTTTGGCAAGAAATCAAAAATAAATACTGCGTTTTTCATGATCAACGAGTAAAGTTTTTATTACAGGGCACTCTCCACAGAATTTGAAGTAGAAATAACCCCCTTTTGAGTCTTTAAAGATTGTATTGGCGGTGTTTTTGGGTTTATTTCCGGCAAATTTAATTAAAGTGGACTAAAGCAGCTTATTTCGTGCTGTTTTTTATGAAAAAGCTGGATTTTGAAACATTTAGCTAGAATTTTTGACAAAAAAAAAATTAAATCAAAATAGTCAAAAATACTTTTTTGTCTTTAAAAATAAACTCCACAACACTTTTCTTAAACACTTTAACAAATTTTTGCAAAATTGACTAAAAGTTAGGCAAAAAATCCGGAAATTGTGAATTAAAACATCGGAATTCACTCTATATTTCGCAGTTTAAACATCGATAACTCCTTGTAAAAAAACAAAAATAAAAAAAATCTTTTTTAAATCCCTATTCTACGCTGAGTGAGCTTTCTAATAACACCACTCACAACTCTCTACGATGAATATATCGATCGACAAAAAACCATTTGAGTATATACTTCCTCCCCCCTCAAGAGGGGGGTTGGAACAATTTTTAGGCGTACTTTAAAGAATTTCGTTTGTAAAAATTTATCACATTGTTCATTTCACTAGAGTTCTGACACGCTTGCCCAATATACTTTCAGTACTATCAATAATATGCAGCTTTATGTTGTCTTTCAGAATGTGGTCTTTTTTTACATCTGTTGCGTATTTGTCCCCAATTTTGCCCCGTCTGTCACAAAGCCGAAAACGAAACGCCACCTACTGTATACCTGCAGCATGAAGGCCAAAGCCACGGTGACTATGTTTTTCATGCTGTAGGCATACAGATAGTGGCGTTTCTATTTCGGCTTTGAACCAAACTTGGCTAGGTTGGACTTTCTTACTCTTGCAGAGACTTTTTGGGTTCTTTTATTTTATTTCTCTAAAATTGTCCTCCTTTTTGACGGATGAAACGATACAAAGGATAAAGTTTTCCTTGGCTAATATGTCCGTTTTCACCTATTTCCTCCACTTTTCCTACCACAATGGTCTTTGTGTTGTTGTTTTCTCACAAAAAAAGATATACCGAGAATGTTGTTTTTCTGGATTCTGAAACTGATTTCGCGATGTCGTACACAAATTAGGTAGCTCAGAATTTTTATGATTCTATTTCACGATAAAGAAATTTAGACTTAAATACTGTATTCGGAACTAGAGAAGCTGGCTATTGGTTAATGCTTTTGGTTGATTCGCAATGCGCTTTTTTTCTATCTTATTGAATAGAGCATCAGATGAAAGATTAGGTTAGTATCTTGATCATATTGAAGATTTAAAGGAAATCCATGAAGATTGCAAACAAAAGAATAGTTAATCCTGGCCGAACGTAAGAAAAGCGATTAAAATACAATTCTTTACTCGGGCCGAGGAACTTTGCCAAATTTTTGTAATATTAGCGGTAACTAGCATTGACAAATCGGAAAATTCACCGCAATTTTGTTACATAATTTTGCGTTGAATGCGTTTAACTTAGCATAGATCCTACATATTTTGCGTTGAATTTAGCGTAGACCACAGTGGAGATCTCCACTGTGGTCTACGCTAAATTCAACGCAAAATTTTTCTCACAATTGAAATTATTTCTGGTCCCAATTCCAGAAACTGACTTTTGTTAAGAATTACAATCAAATAGTTTGACAATATAGTCAAGTGAGAGCTAAATTACTCGAGTAATTTAGCTCTCACTTGACTATATTGTCAAACTATTTGATTGTAATTCTTAACAAAAGTCAGTTTCTGGAATTGGGACCAGAAATAATTTCAATTGTGTGAAACATTTGTTGAGACAGAAGTAGGAACAAAAAACGCTGGAAAAAACTGGACAAAATACTTCAGTTACTCATGGATTATTGAGTTTTAAAATCTCTGGTGGCCATTGTTCCCTAATATAACTAATTTCGTAATAATCATTTTTAGTTTTTTTATAACCAACTAAAAGTCATAAAAATCAACTAAGCATAAAAATCCAAGCCATAACTTCAATATGAGCAAAAAGTAAGCACTCTACTACTTACACGGACACTTTTTGTTGACGTTGCCAGCGTTCTCTGCATCTGAAAAATTCAAAATTTTTGTATAGGCATACTAAAATATTATTTGAATTGTTGTGAGTTATTAAACTAATCTCAAAAACAGCCCACAATCTGACCACAAAATAAAGCAATCCCGCTGCTTTGATAATTGTAGCCTAATAATGATTTGAATAAGATAATACGTTTTATAAACACAAAAACATAATATTAAAAAATAGTCTTGCTCCTGTTTAACCCTCCAACCGTTTGAAGTATGCCCTTACTTGACCTGAATATACATATAAACAATCATGAAAACATAAATCCTAAATTCTAAAGAGCTCACCTGTGCAGTGGGTCTCATCCCGCCCATTGTAGCAGTCAATAGGTCCATTACATTTTTTCTCATTTGGGATGCACATGTTTTGACCACAGCCAAAATGTGTCCCGTTAGTTTCTCCTTCACCCATTGGGCAACCTAAGATTTTACCTTGAGTAAACAAAGAGGCTCGGTAATGTGCGTACGCACCTAATGTTCCGACCCCGCTCATACACATTCTTGACTTGATTGGCTACCAAATGATGAAGAGATAGAAAGCTTTCAAAAACATACATATGGTTCAAAAAAAAAACAATGGAATACAGTAACGCCACGCTAGAGAACCAATGAAAGTTCTTGATAATAGGACTGCTAGAACGGAAAATAATAAAAATCAAACAACAAACAATATTTACGTCCAAAACTCGATGTCTATAATGAAAAAATCACAACAAAATCAATTTAGCATCAGATAAAACCTCAACAAAAAAAATTAACCTATACCTCATTAGAAAAGACATGGGAACTGTGCTCCATGCGACCAGTTACCAGGTCGAGAAAAAAGAGCAAAGAGGAGCAGAGTTCAAAAATACGTTTCTTTTGAAAACAATCAATTTTACAGTTATTAAGGTCGTTAGATATCAAATGAAATCACTAAAATGTTCATTTGTATCTCCATTGGAAGCAATTTAGGCATGCAATTATCCAATTTTCAATTGTGCAAAGTTTCTGAACCAATGGGACCTACGATTATTGTTATGACTTTAAAAGAAAACAAAAATCGTTTAAAATGTACAAATATAAAAGATCTCAAACATTTTATGAAATCTTGTAGTAACAGTAGCAACAAAGCCGAGAAACAAATGATTGAAGATAAACTCGGTAAAAAGATTAAATAATAGCTCACTGGAAACGGGTTGTGACCTGTGTTTACAGAGACTGGGCTACAAATCGTCCGAAAAACTACATAAAAATGACGAAGCTCAAGAGCTCAAACATTTTCAAAAGTCATAAGATACTTAAGATTTCAACAGAAAGGGATGTATTAGGTTGTAGGAAAGCCAATTCGGCCTGTTAATAATGAGTTTAAGTCACCACCTCACAAAATAAAAAAAATACAGCAGAAGCCAAAACATCAAAAAATTTTACGGCACTAATATAATAAGATGTTACCTGCAAGAACTGTTCATAATAACTTTCTTTTTATCTTAGCATCAACGAGTCTTCCTGATAAAAGGACCACGTAGAAATGACAACAAAAAACCCAAAAATTGAACAGTATAGATATCTTCAAAACTTTTTTTGAAACTAACTGGTCAAAGCAATCAGTCACAAGGTATAGGCAACCGCAAAAAATGTTCGAATCAATAGAATACAATGAGATTTCTAGTTAGTGAGATTGAGTCACATGGTAACGAAAATAAAAGCAAAAGGGAGACAGCTAAAAAATCCTCTTTTTAAATTTTAGTTTGAAATTCATAAAACAAGCAGCTATAAACTGAATTCTCCATCTAGATTGAGCTATACGTCCTGCGGAAGCAATTGAGACCTATAATTATTAGGTATATGGCGTTCAACAACGAAAAAAAAGACAAACATAGGCAAAAAATCAACAAATTTTTTCTAGATAACTGTGTCACGGCCCAAAGAGCAAAAACTATTCAACAAAAACATTTAACATATCCAGATACGCCTTTTTCAACGCTGTGCTTTTTCCCTACTATGCTGTCCTTCAATTTTTGATAGTCAATAATTTGATAATTCGACACGTAAACAAAATGAACTAAAAATATGTAATATTTTGCTAAAAACAAAAAAATTAAAAACGCGTAGTTTCAAAACAAAGAAGCCGTTTTTCTATTATAAAACCACTACCGACATAAAAATATAACTCACGGGAAATAGGTTTCAGCATTTTTTCACTCAGATTTTGCCCGAAGTTGGGAGAAATAAGAGAAGAAATGCTAAATTTAAAAAGTCGTAGCAAACATTAGATAACATATGACAGAATCATCTAGGTTCATTTATACCAAACAAGAAGCTAACTGAATCTTTGCTTGGAGATACTGGGACATTGGGCAACAAAAACTATAGCAAATGAAAGCAAAACTCAAGATAATATAAAATTTCTGCAAACACAATATGTCAGAAACATAAAAACAATGAGCTTAACTCTGAAACCATAATATAATATCGTTGGGCCTAGTTTATTGTATATAGCATCTGTCATTAGTGGAGCACTGATTTGAATTTTTTGCCAGTAATTTACAAATAGAACATTTACATAGCGGAAGCAATATGAAAAAAATTTGCGCCCCATTATTACCAAAAATAATTTTATCGTAAGGATCCATGGTGAGATCAAGATCAACCCAGCTGTTGCTGCACGTCTAGCAAAACACTCAATTTTTCATAAAATTTGCAAAATTGATAAACTTTTAAATAAAATTTTCCAGTTTGTCAAAAATAAATAGGCATTTTGCACAATTATCGAGTGTAAATTTGAAAACAAAAACTGGCAAAATTATAATTCCAGAAGACTCTTAAAGCCAGCGGGAGTACAAATAGCTCTTTTTTGATCTTAAAAAGAAAGTGGCCGCAGTTTTAGGGTGTCAAAAAGCGAATTTGGTCCCATTTTTGACAAAAAAAAGTCTGAATTTTGAAAAATTTAGAATAAATTCTTGGCAACAAACTCGGATCGAACAATTCAGCCACCCTTCTTTATCTTTAGAGATTAAATCAATGAAACTACAGTTAATAATGTTTGCATACTTTATCAAAATTGACGAAAATTTAGTCAGTAATACCGAAAAGGTGAAAAAAATCAGCTGAATTACGTCTAATATTCACAAAACGTAACACCTTGATACCTCCCTATAGAAAACGAAAAATAAAAAAATCTTTTTAATTCCATAAGGCATTTTGCACAATTATCGAGTGTAAATTTGCAAACAAAAACTGGCAAAATTATAATTCCAGAAGACTCTTAAAACCAGCGGGAGTACAAATAGCTCTTTTTCGAGCTTAAAAAGAAAGTGGCCGCAGTTTTAGGGTGTCAAAGAGCGAATTTGGTCCCATTTTTGACAAAAAAAGTCTGAATTTTGAAAAATTTAGAATAAATTCTTGGCAACAAACTCGGATCGAACAATTCAGCCACCCTACTTTATCTTTAGAGATTAAATCAATGACACTACAGATAATAATGTTTGCATACTTTATCAAAATTGACGAAAATTTAGTCAGAAATACCGAAAAGGTGAAAAAAATCAGCTGAATTACGTCTAATATTAACAAAACGTAACACCTCGATAACTCCCTATAGAAAACGAAAAATAAAAAAATCTTTTTAATTCCATTTTCTACTCTGGTCGGGCTTTCTAATGATACCACTCACAACTCTCTACGATGATTATATCAGTCGGACAAAAATGTCTGAACAAAAAAACCCATTTGAGTACATAGTTCCTCCCCCACTAAAGTGGGTCGGGACAAAAATTCACAGTGCTTGCTTGGAAAACAGAACATTTAATTTTGACTCTGAATTCCGAGTAATACTGAATTTGTCCATTTCTTTCATTTTGAGGGATGGGGCAAACAAAACCTAGAGGTAATTTTGACTCACCATATTTTTACCTAAACAATTTACGGTTGAAAGAGAGGAGCCATTTTGCAGCTAACAGCGTCTTTTTTTGATTTATATAAAAAATATGATTTTCTTTAAAGAAATCCGCAGACGGGAATTTTGAAACTTTAAAGGAAATACTGTAAAACGAAATCAAACATGCAAATTCTTTCAAACTCGAATTCTTTTTAAATTTCCGAACATTAATTTACAGCTGAATTAAATTCTATATCCACTGTAGCGTAACTTCTTTGCAAATGCGAAATCAAAAATCAAATATTTTGAAAAAATAAATAAAATTAAAATAAAGAAAATGAAAATTAAAATTACAACAATTTTAAAATAAAATCAATTTTTTTTATACAGTTTGGTTTCACAAGTATTTCGATCTTTACAAAAAATTGTTCAAGCGCTTTAGAACTTGTCTCCAAATGAACATTGGAGAAATCAACTTTTTATGAAAAGTCAAACAGATTTTCCAAAACGAAACTGGAATATTGATTTTATTTCAATTCGATCTTTTTTCCATTTTATAATCTAAATCTTTTTATGCTCCACTGTCTGTATACTCTAAACCTGTGTTTTTGGAAGTGTAATTATAGTAATACCTTTTTAAGTTTGTGATCACTCAATCAGCAGCTTTATAGGAGAACAATTCGTTTCGATAATGCAAAGTTTTTCTGCAAACTCGACCGTTTTGTAGCCTTTTTGTTGGCCCGACTCGAAGTTTCTTTGCTGATTTTTGCTGACTCTCCAAAGAGTTATATTTGAATTAGTGTATTTAAAGTTTTCGTTCATATATAACGTTTTAAAAATTTCTTAATGCTATTTTGAAAGGTTTTTAAAGCTACTTTATTCCAACAAAACTACTATTTTTCCTACAATTTGAAATAACCTATTTTTTTTAAACAAATCTAATATTTCTTTGGCTTTGGATTTTGTTTTTTTAAGTCTTCTGATTTTCTGTTTCGATTCCCAAACTCAGTGAGTGGCCCATTGATTCCCTAGGGAGGCAGCCACCATTGTAGCCTTTTCATGGTTTTAAATCCTATCTAAAAATTCAAGAATTTTTGTACGTATTTTAAAAAAACAAATGCTTGGAACTTTTCAACTTGTGAGCATAAATTAGGTTGTTAGCTTCAGCTTTCAAAACCGGTATTTTCATGTTTGAATTCATATTTTGTTAATTTTTTGTTTGCTATTAGTAGCATGTATAAATAATACTAAATGTCCAAAATTGAAATAACTAATGCTTATACATTTTTTTATGTTTTTTTCCTTGAATGACTAATCTCTTAACGTAGATGTTTGACGACTAAAGATTTCATCTTGTCTTTCTTTTTAACTTCAGCATAAGGTTCTAATATTGGACAGATATCCAGATGATTTTTGACACCTTTTCAAAAACACAATGACGCGATGAAAAAGGTAGAAAAAATCAGGCTTTTCTGCGGATGTGTTTTTCTTGAAGCAACAAGAAATCAATTGCATTTTGAAACCTCTTTTATTGCAATTTTGTCAAAAGCAGTTTTTTCAAATCGGTAACAAAAGATGAATGATTACGATGCAAAATGATTTGATGAAAATTCTTATATAGCGTTTATATGCAATATTTTGAGAAATACCGGAATCACAAAATAA
Organism: Convolutriloba macropyga; assembly: GCF_964194025.1. Taxonomy (NCBI): domain Eukaryota; kingdom Metazoa; phylum Xenacoelomorpha; order Acoela; family Convolutidae; genus Convolutriloba; species Convolutriloba macropyga. Next base: position 40,931,082 of record NC_134477.1, on the reverse strand, counting down.
TCTAATTGAAAATGGTTGCAAGTTTTTCTGCTTCGTCATGGATCTATATAGCTGCGCCCTAAAGTGACAATAAATTTAGCTTTGTTGAAGTAATGTTTTTTGTTATAGTAGCCATAACTACCGGAATAATTAATAAAAAAAAGATGTGTTTTTTCACAGCAACAAGTACACTCTCCAAAAGACTATGAAATTCGGTCCTGAAAACAACAATTAGCACTTTGATTGGCTCTCCGAGGAGAGTCAAAAAATTATTTCTTATGTTGAAAACCCAATGCGTTTATAAGATGACAAAAACTCACAAAAATTCTCGATGATCCCTTGTAGCAGGGACCATTTTATTGATATATTATTGGTCTACTAAATAGAAAATTAGCAGTCATTTGTCAATCACGATTTCGATGAAATCAAATTTTGGATCAAAAATAATTTGAAGTTTTGAAAAGGAAATTGTGATGGCCCCTTTTTTACAACAGTATTTTTTTTCCTGTGGAACAAACTTCATTTAGCAGATGAAAAAGGAAAGACAGATATGAGAAGATAAAGTTCAGAAATTGGGACGGAACTGCTATTAACAACTTTTTTTCCAATCAAAAATTTATTATTCGTAGAAAACGAAAGCATATATCAGACTCCTCATCAGAGAATAAGATAGCATTGCAATGAAAATTTTTGTGCAAGGGTGAAAAAATAAAAGCAGATGTGGGAAGGAAAGGCCAGGTTTGTTGGTATGTCTAATCAAAAATTTTTAAGGTTTGATTTCATCAATCACTCTTCAAAATTATTTTTTTCAAAAACTTGGCCCATAATTCGAAAAAGGGTATTTGATGTGAACACCTTACTGGTCCAGGTAGAGTTTCTCGACTTCTAGATCAACAAATCATCGCAATCAAATCGGTTCATTTTATGATGTCAGAAAAGAGGATGAACACTCTGGATTGGAGAAAGTGAACGGAGAAATGATTGGAGAGTTAAATTGGAAGAAATGACTGATTTTTAAACAAAATTTTTAGAATTTTGTTTAAATATTTCTAAGTTTTTTTTTCTAAAAATGGGTTTTAATTTTTTCATGATTTAGATATTAGATGTAAAGTCGTTACTAATTTGATGGTGCTTATACTGCTGAGACAAGCTATTCGGTTTAGATATATAATTAATCGGTTGAAACTAAAAATGTGGAAGCTAGCCAAATTTTTGTCAAAATTTTAAAACAGAAAAATTAATAGAAAAACAGGCCGAAGCGAGGTCAACGTAAGTGGTGGCGTTGTCCATATTTCATAAATATTTTTTCGTTGCCTCTAGATCCAGAAAAATAAAAAAAAACTTGACCTTTACAAAACTCATTAAATTTGTTATTTGAAATAGTAGGAAATTCATCAACTGGATTGGAAATAGAAAAAAAATAAATGATCAAATTCTCTTCGAAGTAGCCCAAAAAGCATCAGGTTGATATAAAAAGCTTACGATGTATGGAAATTGTCAAAAATGTACTGAACTTGGTCAAAGCTAGAAAAAGAGACACGTCGGACTTCGTTTCATTAAACTGCTCTTAAACTGTAGAAATCTGAAAAATCTATTTGGTGAGAAAATGTAGAGCTTATTAGCTGAACTGATATACCTTATTAAATTTGGTACACCCTCTAACAAAGCAGTCCGAAGAAATAAAAAATAGGGCTTGCACAAAGTTCTCTCATTTTTTTCAAAACATGGAGGAACAACAACTTACATGCAAAATATTTTTCGTCGTCTGCTTCGAGGCAGTCAGAGACGCCATTGCAGATTTTGGTAATTTCAATGCACTTTCTTTGATAACCAGCACACTTATAATGCGTTTCGTTCATTTTTCCAGTCAGATACATCGAGCAATCTAAAACAAAAAGGCGTAAAATTTGAGAACTGCAGAGGTTGACTTGTAGAACGCGGTACCAATTTTAAAAAGGTGATACGGAGTGCAAAAAATGCTCAATAAAATAGAGAGGAATTTACCTCATTCAAAATGTTGATTTTTTTTATATAAAGAAGAAAATACAGCTAGAATTAGGAGAAATCTGCACAGAAATATGCCAGATTGAGAATTGAAACACAATGCTGAATTGTTTATGATCGCCTCCAATTCGGGTTTCTTTTAATCAACTTCCTCGAGAGTTAACTAAAGTTTTCAACCAACCCGGACCTTGCTCACAGTGAGTTTCAGCGCTGTACCATTGATACTCAATTGTAACCATTACTGTACCAGACAAATAGCAGTATAAATACCTTTGCCAGTCTGCCCAGACTCCATTAAGAAACATCCGAGTTAACTCAAATTCTAATTTTCTCAATTTTGGAACTAAATTTTCCTACGTGGTGTATTTCCCCCCGTTTCTTTCAGTACAGTTCCTGTATTGGTTATCTTTTACCCATCGAATTGTTTAAAATTCTTTTAGTGAGGATTTCTCTTCTGGCCTAAAAATTGCTGCAACTAGCTATGTCTTATGAATGACAAGGTTATTATCAAAAACCATTTCCTTTGAACGCATTTTTTCCCAAATTTTTAAATTAATCTGTTGCTGATGAGAGTTTTAAGTGGAATTCTTTGAAGTCTCCTTTAGTGTATAAATTTTGGATGTCTAAAAATGCCACTCTTTAAATGCCTCTCTTTCAGGATCCTTTCTGTTGTTATGGAGAAGTATAGTAACAATAGAATTTCCATATTATGGAAAAGTTATAATTTTACCAATCTTTTAAAATTTTTCTGATCTAAGAAGTTAATGGTCCGTGACATGAAAGTTCTATGATTAAAACTTTTGGTCAACCCGGGTAGTCAAAATTTCAAAGCGCAAACCACAAGTTCAACAGATACCCGATTTTCATTTTGTTTTTCAAAAAAATGTTGTGCTAGCTTGATGAATAGAGAGAGATAGATCGGCTCACCATATTGATCACTCGCCGCAGTTGCTGAAACAAATTATATAATATCATTAGGTTATCATGCAGAGCTCTGAAAATAATTGAAGCAGAACAAAGTGAAGAATGCTTCTAAAGTAAGCATAATATTAGAACAATCTCTTCTTATTCAAGTTAGATTGAGGTGTTGTAGTTGAGATGAAGCTAGAGACACGGAAAACAACGAGAAATCGGGTTTTATGGGATACCCAACCTCGAGAACTACCACTACGGATCATTTAAAGATCGTTTATCGTTTTCTTTGTAGCAATTTCACAATGCTGTAGCTCGACCCCCAAAGAAAGTCGACCCCTGTACTCGACCCCCCAAAGAAAAATAAAATTGATTAATTAAACGTCTAAATCAAAATCAAATTTGTAACGAATTGGAACTTGGCATGCTTCCTTTGAGAGCATGAGATATTAGATTCTGTACGTGTCAACTAAATGGGTGATGGCGCTATCTCTTCTGGCTCAAACATATAATTACTAATACTAAATGTTGAAATTTATTGGAAAACTAACTTAACAGGCAGATTGAAAAAACTATTCGGAACAGTCTCATGACTTCGCAGAACTGTTACCAACTGAAATTCTTCAAGTCCAATGAGAAAATGATTATTGATTTCAATCCAATCTGAAATTTTGTTTCGATAAAAATTCCAGCCTAAAGTATCATATGTACAACTGAAGCACGATAAAAGAAACAACCCGAGCCAACCCAGATCTGAAAAGAATAAAGCTTTGTTTTTCGAAATATTCGCAATGGTTCAAAGTATTTGAAAAGAAATGAAAAAATAGCAAGAACGGGGCTATCGTTTGACTTGGGATTTTCATTGGCGAAGTGCACAGATGCTATCATGATTCTGCGGCAAAAATTTGGCTTTTATAATAATCTTTTCTGAATAACGAAGAGTAATAAGCACCCCCCTTTTGACCGCAAAAAATGCCTTTGAAGAATTACTTTATAAGTATTTGAAGTTCGCTCGGAGCTTTCATGTGAGGTAAAACTATATTTAATTATGTTGAAAAAACTAAAAGTGGCCCTAAATAATGTTTCCAACCCCACTTTGAGGGGGAGGGGGTGGAGCTATGGACTCAAACGGTTTTTTTTTTCAGTCAATTTTGGCCGATCGCTATATTCATCGTTGAGAGTTCCCATCCAGCGTAGAAAATATAATTAAAAAGATTTGTTTGATATTAGTTTTTTGCAAGGATTTATCGAGATTTAAAGTTTTCCGAATAGTAGACAGTGCTCCGTTGTTTTTATTCGCATATTCGGTTATTTTTTTACCAAAATTTTGTCAATTTGATAAAAATTGTTAAACTTCTCAAAAACAGTGTTTTTGGTTTTATCATTGCAGATAGACGAGGGATGATGAATTGTTTTTCTGCTGCTGGACTTTTTTGAGTTACGTTTTCGACAAATTTTTTGAAATTCAGACTTTTTCATCAAAAATGAGTTTAAATTTGCTATTAGCCCACTTTGTTTTAATTTGTCCAATATAGAAACATGAAAACAGCTGATACAAAATTTCTAAACTACAGATTAGAATTAGTTTAATTTCCGCTCCCAAAAAAGAATTCTTGAATTAAAAGATTGCCCGCTGTTTGATAATTTAAATCAGACGTTATCAAAATGCATCATATATTATTGACACATCGCATAGTTTCATTTGCCATTCTATTAAATTCGCAAATATTTGTGACAATGAGGTTTTGCTATTCGACAGCAGCTATGAAATGGCTAGTTGTAATGACTTCATGAACTGCTGCAATAGAAAGAAACACGGGTTGTTTTGAGGCATGATCTTTTTTTCTTCAAAAAATTTTCGAAGTTTTTGTTATTTTTTGTTTTAAGTACCAGCGAGATTGGTTTTAAATTAAATCAAAATTGAATCAATGCAAAAAAATTACATGAAAATGTCAATTGAAAATAATATAAATTGGGTATTCGGGATGAGCTCACTGTTTTTTTGTTTTGCAAATGCGTTTTGCAAATTTGAATTGATTTCCTGTATTTTGCCTTGACTTGAGTATTGCAGTCTCTTGAAGCACTCTCGTTGATGAATTGAATCCAGTAGGCTTATTTAATTGATACATTTAATGGTAAACCATGTTCACATTTGATAACTAATTGGTCTTTGAAAATTACATATATTTGTTTCTAGAAAATGATAATAAATTTTTGAACTTTGCATTCTCTAATCTCACTTTTGACAATTTGGAGTTGTGTCGCAGTACGTACAACTCAATCCTATTTATTATGAGAAACAATATTTAAGTTCAATGCAAGTTTCATTTATAGCTAATGGTTTCCTGGTTTTTGGACTACAGTTTTCAAAAATTATATTGTTGTGCTTTTTACAATTTTGCTCATTTTTGAGCTTCTTTTCGTTGTTTGGACATATTTTTGAATTATTGACATGTCTAACTAGCTTTTAAAAAAAGCAGAAATATATGGACTTTAATGAATGTTTTTGTGATTTTTTTGTCTTTTACGGCTGCGACAATCTTCTCTCGCAAAAATAAAAGTTAGTTAGATTTTTATAATGCTATCACTATTTGTTGTCCCAATTGCAGTTGTTGGACGATTTGCAAAATATGAAAGATCACAAAAATGCCTTCCTCTAATTGTCCAAAAGGTTCAATTTAATGATTTCAGTTCATAGTTAGAGGTTCTAATGTCTTTCAAATGAAAAAATTTCAAAACAAGAAAGGATTTTTGAGACTTCGCGTTTTCGTTTTTGATTTTTTCATCATTATACTCTTCCTCTTTTTTGGCAGGTATTAACAGTTTTTTGCTGAACTAAAGAAAAAGTTTCCCTTGGTTATGTTTTTTGTTTATATGATTTCTATTGTCTCATTGTTTGAAAGGTTTCAACACTGTAATTTCGAAAAACAGTTTGTGAAAATTTGAGATCAGTCCATTTTCAATTTTTGATTAATTAGTGACTTAGTCTCATCAAGAAAAATTTTCAAAAAAATGTGTTCGAAAAAATCAATAAGTTTTTGACCGTTGTCACTATGTATCTTACTGCTGTCTGTATTTAGCTAAAATCTGTAAAAACAGATCGCATAATCTTTCAAATGACTTAAAATTCATTCATTATAAGTGTTTTGTTTCAACTAATTGTGTGTTGCAGTTTCATTTTAAAAACGCGATTTCATAATGTCTGCCAATTTTTGAGGTGGGTTCTGTGTTTCCGTTCCACAATATTTTCCTAATGGCTAAAACTCCTATCGCGTGGAACACATAGAAATGTGTAACTGAACCTATTTAATGTTCTCAGTAAAATGCTTATTGCTTTATCAGCAGCAACATCATTTCCGAAATGACATGATTTTTTCCTGATTTTGGCTGACCTTTTCGTTTTTTTTTGTAGTATTATGACATTTTATAAATAACGACGTGTCTCAGTTGCTTCCTCAAGAGCTATAACAGAAGAGATCCCAATTTTTCCCACTCATACTTCAAGAACAAGGACTGAAACATTTTACTGATTTTAGATAAAACCTAATGATTTTAATCAGTTAGAAAATAATGGTTTTCAAAAATGGAAACTTGTTTTTCAATTTTGCACGTTCGGCTGTTGTTGTCGAATTGTCACGGAATCTCATTAAAGCCAGGTACCGTGACGTTTTGTGCAGCACAGATAAATTTGAATTGTTTATGTTCTATCTGATGCCATTTCGATTTTGCCATTGCGTTTTTCTTTTAAATATAGGCATCATCGACATTTGATGCAATTAATATCTGTTCTTATTTGAAATTTGAAGTTCTCTTGTCTCGTAAACTGGTTAAAAGTGGTTCCCATCGGCCATCTACGATGGCAATAATTTTTACTATTAATTTTATGAACAATACAGGAACTTTTGAAAGCTTTCTTTCTCTTCCTCATTGTGTAGACAAATAAGTCGAAAAGGTGGATTAGCGGCATCGGAACTTTATGTGCCAACGTACATTGCCGAGTCCCCTGTTTTGTTACAAAATCAAAACATCTGTTTACATCTAATGTGCTTCGCACAAGAAGTGTTACAATCTAACAATCAATCGTTTTCAAAAGTAGCAATCTGCTACTCGATTGTTTTTGGTGTCAAATTGAGGAAAAAAAGCCGAAACAAGAGAGAAATATAATTGTTTTTTGTCCACAATTAAATCTAGTGTAGAAAAAGGAATAGGACTAAAACTTTTCGTACGACAAGAAGAAGATTTTCTAATGTGTGGCTAATTTCTAACTAAGTGTTTTGGTCGAATTGGCATTTTTTACTAAGTTCAATGATTAATTTGAAAAAGTTTACAGATTTTATCAGCCTTTTATTTGCAATTCTTTGCTAGTTTTAAAAGAAAAAGTCTTTGGTTGGATGCAGCTAGTATTTGTCGCAAAATTTGGGACGTTTTTTACAAACTTTTTTAAATTTTTTTTCTCAGAACAAAAAACAATTTCATTTCCTTAATAAGCTTTTAAGATAATTCGTCTATGATTTTCATCAGTAGAATTTTCATCCAGAGAATCTTTGCGTTTCATTTTCTTGTCTGCTGCACTGTTCCTACAAATTTTCAAAAATTTTGTATTTCTTTGTTTATTCAAAATAATTGAGTTAAAATGGCAATTTGTGGCAAATTTTACAATAAACTTATTGTTGTTTTATTTTTGTCTTCCGCTTTACTTCTTTTCTCTCGGACTTTTTTGTAATGCTATCACTATTTGTCGTCCCAATTGCAGTTGTTGGACGATTTGCAAAATATGAAAGATCACAAAAATGCCTTCCTCTAATTGTCCAAAAGGTTCAATTTAATGATTTCAGTTCATAGTTAGAGGTTCTAATGTCTTTCAAATGAAAAAATTTCAAAACAAGAAAGGATTTTTGAGACTTCGCGTTTTCGTTTTTGATTTTTTCATCATTATACTCTTCCTCTTTTTTGGCAGGTATTAACAGTTTTTTGCTGAACTAAAGAAAAATTTTCCCTTGGTTATGTTTTTTGTTTATATGATTTCTATTGTTTCATTGTTTGAAAGGTTTCAACACTGTAATTTCGAAAAACAGTTTGTGAAAATTTGAGATCAGTCCATTTTCAATTTTTGATTAATTAGTGACTTAGTCTCATCAAGAAAAATTTTCAAAAAAATGTGTTCGAAAAAATCAATAAGTTTTTGACCGTTGTCACTATGTATCTTACTGCTGTCTGTATTTAGCTAAAATCTGTAAAAACAGATCGCATAATTTTTCAAATGACTTAAAATTCATTCATTATAAGTGTTTTGTTTCAACTAATTGTGTGTTGCAGTTTCATTTTAAAAACGCGATTTCATAATGTCTGCCAATTTTTGAGGTGGGTTCTGTGTTTCCGTTCCACAATATTTTCCTAATAGCTAAAACTCCTATCGCGTGGAACACATAGAAATGTGTAACTGAACCTATTTAATGTTCTCAGTAAAATGCTTATTGCTTTATCAGCAGCAACATCATTTCCGAAATGACATGATTTTTTCCTGATTTTGGCTGACCTTTTCGTTTTTTTTTGTAGTATTATGACATTTTATAAATAACGACGTGTCTCAGTTGCTTCCTCAAGAGCTATAACAGAAGAGATCCCAATTTTTCCCACTCATACTTCAAGAACAAGGACTGAAACATTTTACTGATTTTAGATAAAACCTAATGATTTTAATCAGTTAGAAAATAATGGTTTTCAAAAATGGAAACTTGTTTTTCAATTTTGCACGTTCTGCTGTTGTTGTCGAATTGTCACGGAATCTCATTAAAGCCAGGTACCGTGACGTTTTGTGCAGCACAGATAAATTTGAATTGTTTATGTTTTATCTGATGCCATTTCGATTTTGCCATTGCGTTTTTCTTTTAAATATAGGCATCATCGACATTTGATGCAATTAATGTCTGTTCTTATTTGAAATTTGAAGTTCTTTTGTCTCGTAAACTGGTTAAAAGTGGTTCCCATCGGCCATCTACGATGGCAATAATTTTTACTTTTTATTTTATGAACAATACAGGAACTTTTGAAAGCTTTCTTTCTCTTCCTCATTGTGTAGACAAATAAGTCGAAAAGGTGGATTTGCGGCATCGGAACTTTATGTGCCAACGTACATTGCCGAGTCCCCTGTTTTGTTACAAAATCAAAACATCTGTTTACATCTAATGTGCTTCGCACAAGAAGTGTTACAATCTAACAATCAATCGTTTTCAAATTAGCAATCTGCTACTCGATTGTTTTTGGTGTCAAATTGAGGAAAAAAAGCCGAAACAAGAGAGAAATATAATTGTTTTTTGTCCACAATTAAATCTAGTGTAGAAAAAGGAATAGGACTAAAACTTTTCGTACGACAAGAAGAAGATTTTCTAATGTGTGGCTAATTTCTAACTAAGTGTTTTGGTCGAATTGGCATTTTTTACTAAGTTCAATGATTAATTTGAAAAAGTTTACAGATTTTATCAGCCTTTTATTTGCAATTCTTTGCTAGTTTTAAAAGAAAAAGTCTTTGGTTGGATGCAGCTAGTATTTGTCGCAAAATTTGGGACGTTTTTTACAAACTTTTTTAAATTTTTTTTCTCAGAACAAAAAACAATTTCATTTCCTTAATAAGCTTTTAAGATAATTCGTCTATGATTTTCATCATTAGAATTTTCATCCAGAGAATCTTTGCGTTTCATTTTCTTGTCTGCTGCACTGTTCCTACAAATTTTCAAAAATTTTGTATTTCTTTGTTTATTCAAAATAATTGAGTTAAAATGGCAATTTGTGGCAAATTTTACAATAAACTTATTGTTGTTTTATTTTTGTCTTCCGCTTTACTTTTTTTCTCTCGGACTTTTTTGGATAAAACGGCCAGTAGATTAACGAATAAAAAATTTAATTTTTATTAAATTTTAAAACAAGTTTATTAAACCATTTTTGATATAAATGCTGGCTAGTAACGAAACTAAATTAATGCATTAAAAAAAAATATTTAATTGTGACATAATTTATGCATATCAATCGAACTCCGCTAAAAAATTGTAATCAAGTGTATACATATGTAAACAATTGATTTTAAATTATGTATTTACAAGTCTTTACAAAAGTTATAATCAAGTGTTGACATATGTTTACAAAATTAATTTCGCCAAAAATTATAGTCAAGTTTTTACATTTTCATTCAGCGGCAGAGTACTGGCTCAAAACCGATCATTATTGTAAATATCAGTTCAATTTGATTCATCATTGGAAGCGCACTCGCTACCATCATATATAAATCTTTGTGTTTTTTACCCTGTTTTCTCTCGCAAACTTTTCATGCCACTGATTGACGATCCATACGATTAGAAAAAAATTTTTAGCTCACCTCTCATTGGGTAAGACTTCAAAAACGCATCAGAATCTGTAGTCGCCGCTCATTGGGTGAAAAAATATTTGACGAACTCTCCCCATTAAACGGCTGAGAAATTGAACCGAAGAATAGCTCGCCTTTCATTTCTGCTTATAAGGTCTCGCCTCTTGTAATCGGCATGATAGCGGAACCTCGTATAATTGTAACAGAGACTGAAAGCCATAACTTTCTAAAAGCAACAGATAACCCCTTTATTTGCAAATTTCTCCTATCAAGCAGAGTAGCAATACGTTTGAAGGTCTGAAAAACTGATTCTGAAAATCCCGCAAACGACTCGAATGCCAAAGGAAAAAATTGAAGTCCATCCTCGCTACTTTTCTGGGTGTACTATTCGTACTTTTTGCCCTCAGCAGCTAACAGCGCAAAACCACCCTTTTCCGCTGCCCTTGCGATAAAGTTTGCTTGCAAGAGAGAAGTTGCGGTGACACCCAATGCTGTTGGCTGGCCCGCATTCCTTACAGTTAAAGATATATCGCCCCTTCTTCTGGAGCTGTTGTCGCGTAGAACACTTTGTGTTCACAAATGAGGACCAATCGGCTCCTGAGCAAGCTCTTATGTCATACCAGCTCAACTAATGCATGACACTACTTGATTTGCCATTGCGTCTAGAGTCACAGAATTGCAAAAATGTTATTTTCCTTCTTTTTCGTACAGTTTAGCACCCAGTCGACATTTAAGAGCAACGGGCAACTCATTCGGAGATATGTATAGCTCCAGAGCTGGAATGGGGTCGGTGGATGGCCCCATTCCAGCTCTGGAGCTATACATATGATTGCAGTAGAAAAATAGATGAAAAACAATTTCTCTTTATCTAGAGGAGTTTTGTCTTCTCAACAAATTGTGGTAAGCTGAATTATCATTATTTTCCTGATTCATTTGAGAGTAAAGCATGTTCAAAATATCACCAAACCCTTCATTGCCTCAAGGAACAATTTGTCTTCGATTGGATTAAAGCCTGTTCTTTTTCTACCTGAACAGAAGAATGGAAAACAAAGCCAACATATGCAGCCTAAACTTGGCCAGTTAATCTTCTTATTCCAACACAGTTTCTGTTAATCGCAAGGCATTCTTGGTCCAATGAAGTAGCTGCCAATGAAAATCTCAAAATACCTTCAAAAATTGTTCGCTGAACCGAATCGAAGGTTTGAATGATTTTCTTTGATTCTTCTGAGGGATAATTGCATTGCAAAGAGTCAACCATTCTGGGGAACCGATGCAAAAATGAAGGTTACCAAGGGCACATTTTGGATCGTTCACACATGGTAATCATTGAAGTTCTTTTTTTAAAGGCATTTTACTGGGCAAGAAGGAACAAAAGCATCAGAGCCTATAGCAGCTACTAAAATTTCAATTACATCTAAGCTGTTCTTGGGAATGATTTCAAATCCAATCCAAAATTTTAACAGTTCAAATCTCCATGCAGAGGGAGGCCACTGAACATACACTACAATTTCAACAAACCGCAGCTGGCTTTCTGATTTCATCATCGTTTGCAAAGAATTGCTCGCGAAATTTTATTTCTGTCTGTGTTCAGTGTTACTGTGTAGTCTTTTGTTATGGTCTCACAAAAAACATCTTCAATTGGCTTCCTAGGCAGATACAGGTTAAACATTTAAACCCTTTTTGGTTGAAGAATTTTGGTTTGTAAGTTCTATGCGTTTGAAAGCATTTGTTTTAAAAAAATAGTTTTTTGAGATTTGAAAATTTCAGTTTTAGTTCTGCAAAATTTTAGCGTAATCTTTTCGAGAACTCTTAATACTTCCTCGTAGCATCGAGAGGGCAAAAATTTTCTCACAAAAAATTCATCCAAAACTCATTATTTACTTTTGATATATCGACTTTTCGATCAAATTATCTATTGCGTTAGAAATTGTCCTCTTTTTGTTTCAAAAGAGAAGCAGCCAGAGTAACACCAGTTTCTGTCTGCTTCTAGGTTTCTATAGTTCAAAAACATTCGATTTGTAATGGCGCACTATAAATAATTTTTGAATTGCTTTTGACTTTTTTTGTTTTTTACTGACGAGAATGATTTCAAATCTAACCCGGTTCTCGATAAAGACAGGTTTCATATCGTTTCTGATGAAATACAATTTATTTGATGTAGTTTAACTTTTATCTGATGCTATGTTGTCTTTGTCATTGAATCTTTTCAAAAAAATTGATAGGCATTGTGCTTTGGTCGTATATAATGTTTGTTGGTTTTATTTGATTTTATTGTTTGTCTTGTCTCTTACGCTCCTCAGTGACAGTTAGAGTCAACTCTCTCATGAGTTTTTGTATCATTCGTATAGTGGTTGGGGCCAAAGCTATTTTTTAAGGAGACAAACTAATTATTTGTGAACGTTGAGTTTTTTTTGACAATTATCTATCTCTTCCTCGCTTGGTGGACATTTAAGTCAAAAACGGGCTAAAAGTTAAAGCATTATATGTTAACGCACAATACCGAGCCTCCTTTTGATGTTGTTTTTGTAATTTGCTTCATTTTGATTCCTGGTTCTTATGTTTTCAGCAGCCATGCGTTTCATTTTTGACTGTTGAATGACGTCACGCACAGTTGATAACGATTAAAATTTAAAACAGTTCGAGCAATTGTGTCGGATAAAAGATATCAAAGTCAAAGTCAAAAGATCAGACGCATCAAAAACTTGATGAACTAATATTGCCCGATCTCGAGAGATACAGACAGGTTAGTAAGGTCCTTTTCCGGTTCGAGAGTTGTCATTGAATTTTTGCAAGAAATGTGGTGAAATGTGGTGAAAAAAAATTTTAACCGCGTACTTCTTACATCTTTTTGTGACGAATGAAGTAAACCGCCGTGAATTTTTTTTCCGCCGCTTTCAACACAATTCTTACAAAAAACGAGATTTCCGAACACGGGATATAACTTCTCACCTCCTGCATGTCTGCAACTTCTTATTCCACTGCGTCATCTGTCACCTATTTCTATGTGGATTTGAATCAGATTTAATAAACGTTATGCAGGAGAAATACGGAAATGCGCTGTATTTTGCAGTGAATTTTTGTAAGAAATGATGAGAAATGAGGTGAATTTCTTTTCACCGCAATCAACAGCATTCACTGCATTTCTCACAAAAATTTAGTGCACTTCTTACTAAAATTTGTCCAAAAGAACTTGTTATTATGATTGCTTAAGACTATAATAGCATTTAGGCGAATAGTTTAAACTAAGAGCGTGGTTTCAGTATAGATGAGATTTGCAATCAGCCTCAAAGTTAACTCCAACTTATAACACTATACACAACTTGCAAAAAAATGCTACAAAAATGCTTCTTTTAATCTCGTCATGTTTTTTGATTAAAACAAAATGAAAAATATGTTTCTATTAATTGATACCATGGTTCACGATAAATCTGCATTCTTGGGCTGAAAAGCTCCTAGAGAGCGTGGAAAAGTTGTAGATTGGATCAAAATTTTAAAACTCCTGAAAAAATGAAAGTCTAACGATAGAAATCTGAAAACGTTACAGAGAAGCTGAGGCACTATTAACTTTTTGAGATTGAGATTGAACAACATTTAAAATTGTTGTTTCCAATAGTTGAGTTTACGACAACTTTCGTTAACTGTTTTCCTCAAAAACATATACGTTTCTATGATGTTTTTTATCGAAAGCAAACAAAGATAAATTGGAACCCTTTTGTCAAAAAAATGAAGATTCTTTTTTGAGAGAACGTTTGAAACGCTTTAGGACTTTTCCCAAAAAAGTTTCTCTACAAAATGACAATGATGTGCAACACATCATGACAAATGTTTTTTTCGGTTATCGAAACCAAAAAATTCCCATTATAATTATATCGAGAATTTACAATAAAAAATTTGGAATAGTAAACTTTTCGGAAACTTTTTGAGCAAAATAGCCCTTTGATTTCATAGAAAATAAGTAATATTGAAACAATTGGAGCATCGAGAAAGCAAAAAATTTTATTTATAGATATATTAGAAGTAAATAAAGCAAACTGATTATTTACTTCTAATAAATCGACTTTTCGATCAAATTATCTATTTCATTAGAAATTGTTCACTTTTTGTTTCAAAGGAGAAACAGCCAGAGTAACACCAGTTTCCGTCTGTTTCTAGGTTTTTATAGTTCAAAAAACATTCGATTTGTAATGGCGCACTATAATTAATTTTTGAATTGCTTTTGACTTTTTTGTTTGTTACTGACGAGAATAATTTAAAATCAAACCTAAAATTTTAAAAGTTCAAATGTCCATGCAGATGGAGGCCACTCAACATAAATTACAAATTCAACAAACGGCAGCTGGATTTCTGGTTTCATCATCCTTTGCAAAGAATTGCTCGCGAAATTTTATTTTTGTCTGTGTTCAGTGTTACTGTGTAGTCTTTTGTTATGGTCTCACAAAAAACATCTTCAATTGACTTCCTAGGCAGTTACAAGTTAAACATTTAAACCCTTTTTGGTTGAAGAATTTTGGTTTGTAAGTTCTATTCGTTTGAAAGCATTTGTTTTAAAAAAAAAAGTTTTTGAGATTTGAAAATTTCAGTCTTAGTTCTGCAAAACTTTAGCGTAATCTTTTCGAGGATTCTTATTACTTAATTGTCCGATCATCATATTAATTGCACATTTGTGACAAATCATATATCACATTGAAAGCGTTGACAGAAGGTCCAATTGTTTCTATTCAACGTTTTTACTTAATAGTTTTTGATCCCATATGCTTCAACAGCGTTTCCTTGCAAAGTTGAAAGGACATTTTGACTTTTTTCTGAATTTCTTTTACAATATAATCTTTTTGTAAAATATATTTTTTTGGTAATATAATATTAAGTGGTATTTGTGCTATTGATTTTCCCCATGGGGTTGTTCTTTAAAAAATGAATCTAGTTCTAGTTCTAATTCTAGTTCTAATTCTAGTTCTAACCCTAGTTCTAATTCCAATTCTAATTCTAGTTCTAACCCTAGCTCTAGTTCTAACCCTAATTCTAACTCTAGTTCTAACCCTAGTTCTAGTTCTAGTTCTGGTTCTGGTTCTAACCCCAGTTCTAGCTCTAGTTCTGGTTCTGGTTCTATCTATGACTCTAACTCTAACTCAGATCCTAACCCCAACCCTAACCCTAACCTTATCCCCAACCCTAACCCTAACCTTATCCCTAACCCTAACCTTAACCCCAGCTAAGAAGTATTAACTAGATGTTGTAATAAGTGTAATTATATAAAACCACTAAATAATTTTGATGAGGGTAAGTATACATGTAGTAGTTGTACTTCAGCTAAAGTTAATTGTCCATATTGTACTTCTGTTGTGAGATATGATGGGATACGGGCTCATGTAAAGAAACAACATCCAGATATAGAATTGACTCGAGGCTTTAGTAGAAATATAATAGAAAGATCGGTGGAACTGCTTACCAGATCTGTTATTGGTCAAACTGGGGAAAGTTGTTAAGGTAAATACTATAATTTTGTATCATTTCTTATTAATAATGGAATAAATATAGAAAAAATAAAGGAAAATATAAATTTATTGAAAAGTATAGAAAATTTGAAACAAAAAGTAAAAAATAAAAAATATCAAAAAAGAGGGATTCACTCTTTAAGAGCGAAAAAGAGCGATCTTCTCTACTGGGGATCACTCCGAATAAGAGTGAATCACTCTTAAAGACTGAAATGTAAATTTTGCTTTGATTTTTTATTGTTTTATTTTTGATTTTAATTTTAATTTTTATCAAATTTAGAGTTAATATATAGTAGTGGATAAAACAAGGGATTCAACAAACAGTAAAATTTGGCCCGATTCGACATGCGCGATTAGCGTTAGGAGAAAGGGACAAATTTTGCTGGTGGTTGAATCCCTTGTTTTATCCACTACTTTCATGTAGCCTAAAGCTTGG